>NC_053024.1:231269755-231569755 GCF_003073215.2 Triticum urartu | reverse complement strand
GCAAAAGAAGCCTTCTTATGGACTCAACCTTACGTCCATCCGACAAGAGCCACATCACATTTGCTGACACTGGTAAAAGTAAGGTATTGGGTCTAGGTAGAGTTGCAATCTCAAGGGATCAACACATGGATAAAGTCATGCTTGTTGAATCCCTTGGCTTCAACTTAATGTCTGTCTCAATGCTTTGCGATTTAAACATGATCGTAATATTTGGAAAATATCGTTGCCTTGTTCTAATGGAATCTGACAAGTCTCTAGTATTTGAAGGGTATCGAAAAGATGATTTGTACGTGGTAGATTTCTCAGCAGGACCACAGCTTGCCGTATGTCTTCTAGCAAAAGCTTCAAAATGCTGGCTCTGGCATCGGAGGCTTGGGCATGCTGGCATGAGGAACCTCCACACCCTAGCAAAGAAGAAGCATGTCATAGGCATCGAGGGCGTCAAGTTCAAGAAAGATCACTTATGCGGTGCCTGTGAGGCAGGAAAGATGACGAGGGCCAAACATCCCTCGAAGACAATCATGACCACTACTCGACCCTTCGAACTGCTTCACATGGATCTTTTCGGTCCCACTCATTACTCAACTCTTACTACTACTTCTTGTCTCTATGGCTTTGTCATTGTTGATGATTATTCTAAATATACTTGGGTGCACATAATCCTTTACAAGACTGAAGTGCAGGATGTCTTCAGACGCTTCGCAAATCGAGCAATGAACAACTATGGCACCAAGATAAAGCATATCAGAAGTGACAATGGCACTGAATTCAAGAACACTGGCCTTGATACATATCTTGATACCTTGGGCATCACACATGAATTCTCAGCCCCGTACACGTGTAACACCCCGGATGTAACTTTCCCAATTTGTACTCCAACTCTTGCCGTTTCCGGCGTTAAGTTATTTTATTTTCTCGGGTTCGGGTTTTTGTCTCCGTGTGTTGTTGTCGTTGTCATGCATCTCATATCATGTCATCATGTGCATTGCATTTGCACACGTGTTCGTCTCATGCATTCGAGCTTTTTCCCCGTTGTCCGTTTTGCATTCCGGCGCTTCGTTCACCTCCGGTGGTCATTTCTACCTTTCTTTCATGTGTGGGGATTAAACATTTCCGGATTGTACCGAGACTTGCCAAGCGGCCTTGGTTTACTACCAGTAGACCGCCTGTCAAGTTTCGTATCATTTGGACTTCGTTTGATACTCCAACGGTTAACCGAGGGACCGAGAAGGCCTCGTGTGTGTTGCAGCCCAACACCCCTTCAATTTGGCCCAAAACCCACCAAAATCTGCTCCATCATCTAGAGCGTTCGATCACGATCGCGTGGCCGAAAACCGCACCTCATTTGGACTCTCCTAACTCCCTCTACCTATAAAATAGCATCTCCCCCGAAATTTTTCGGGTCATTCCACCCCTAACCCTAGCCCCGCTCCTCTCCACGCGGCCGGACACGTCCGCCGGCCGCCGGACACATCACCGCCACCACTCAGGGACTGCCACGTGGCCCCTGCGCCGCCGCCCACCGCTCCGGCCCGGGAGGCCCGCAGCCGGCCCCCGCGGGCCCATCGCCTCGCCGCCCGAGCGCCCGAGGAGGCGCCTGCTCCTCCGCCGCGCTGCCCCCGCTCCGGTGGCCGAAGTACGCCGCTCCGCCGCGCGCCTCGCCGCCAGCCGCCAGCCGCCGCCCTTCTCCATCGCCGGTGCAGCCGCCACCTCGCCGGCGCGAGCCAGCCGCCGCCCGTGCTCGCCGGCCCGGTCCCCGCGCCGCCCTGCACCATCCTCCTCCTCGCTGGCTCTCTGCTCCGGCGCCGCCCCGCGGTCCACCCCGGCGACCCCGAGCTGCTACAGTGCGTGTGCGCTAGATCTGGATCGGGGTGAACAGTAACCCTAGGGTTGACCCCGAATTTTTCCTAAGTCTGCAGTTCAAGTGCTCATGTTCATGGCCTCGTAACTTTGCATCCGTAGCTCCAATTCATGCATATAGCATATCAAAATGTTCATCTCAGAGAGTGCATCATTTCATTCCATTGCATCATTTTCTTTTGAGTTCATCTTGATGCCCGAAATGCTGTTAAAAGAGGGCTACTTGAGATAATTGTCAGATCTGCTACTCTATTTAGCTTTTTGTCATTTTTGCCATGATTAATGTGTGCATGATATGCCCCTGAGTTCTACATATGTTTTGTTAAGGGTTTTGTCATCTTTCCAGAGGTGCAACCCATGCATTTTTGTGATGTGTGTGGTGACTACCACGAGCTTGCCAAGTGAGGCACTTGGTAATTCTGTTTTCAGGGACTTAGCAATTCCACAAAGTCCTTGATCTGTTTATCTCATGATGCCATTTGTACATGTTGTTTCCTAGCGATCCGTGCCTCTTTTGAGGATGATCAGTAAGGATGTTTTGTTAATCTTATAGTGCTCTATCCATCCATGTCTTTGTTTGCAATTATGAAGCACCCTAGCTTGAGTCAACCGAGCTCTACTTTTGCTACTTTGTGAATCTGGGCAGATTGTCAACTTGTTTGCAATTTTGCCGATAATGTTGTAGTTGATCTATGCATGCTATACTATTGTTCTTGCCATGTCTAGCTTGCATTTTGTGTGTTATTAATGGGTGTATGCTTAGCTTATCATGACTTGCCCCGTAGTGAGTGCATCGAGCTCGTAAACATGCCTACTTGATATCTGTTTTCAGCATGCTCCAGTTTTCACCAAGTCTGTGATCTGATTATGTTTTTGCCATGTTCACATGCTTGCAATTGTATTTTTTGATCCCTTTTGGCTCAAGGTCAATAAGAGACTTTTGTTAAGCTCTTTGAGTAGCTCCATTCCATGCTTTACTTTGCCATGTTCAGGTCCTGTAGCATGTAGTTTTGTTGCTCCGAAGAGTGCTACCTGATATGAAATTCCAGACAAGTGTTAATTTCACTAAGTCTGAGATCTGTTTGCCATATGCATTTTTGCCATGCTTGTTTGAACCTGTTATGGATGAATTGGCCATAGCTCAGTGCTAGACTTTTGTTAAGCATCTTGTATGCATCCCTGCCATGTATTTTGTTGTCATGTTTGGGTGCTGTAGCATGTTCATTTCGTTGCATTTAGATGGCTACTTGCTGTAAATCGCAGACCGGTGTCATATTTGAATCGCTTGCCATTTCCAAACCGTAACTCCGATTCCGGTGTTCTTTATATCATTTTCAAGCGATTTCATCTCATCTTTCCAGTGGCACACTTGGATTTTCAAGTTGAGGCCAGGTTCTTGCATTTCCTGTCATATCTTGCATTTTGCATCCCGCATCGCATCCCGCATAGCATATCATCATTACATCATCTTGTTTGTTCCTTGCACGTGGTTGATTTGTGTCTGAAAGTGCGTTATATCGACTAGAGGGGGGGTGAATAGGCGATTTTTATGAAAGTCTTCAAAACGTGAGAGTTATGAAGACAAACAGTGAAGATTATGCCTATTACTAAGCAGCGGAAGTTAGATTACACTAGGGCAGCCATGGTCATGTATTTAATTGAGTGAAAGCACAATGACAAACAGCTTCTGTGTAATAAGGATCAGGTAGGAAGAAGTTATGAAGCCAAACAGATCATACATTCATGTTGTGAAGACACAAGATAAAGCAAGCACGCAATGGCTTCACAATGAATAACTGTAAGTAAAAAGGAAGTGTAGATGAAACCAGTGACACGTCGAAGACAATGATTTGTTGGACCAGTTCCAGTTGCTGTGACAACTGTACGTCTGGTTGGAGCGGCTAGGTATTTAAACCGAAGGACACACAGTCCCGGACACCCAGTCAAGGACACTTAGTCCAAGACACCCAGTCCTCACCGTTTTCTCCTTGAGCTAAGGTCACACAGACCTCGCCCAATCACTCAGGTAAGTCTTCAAGGTAGACTCCCAAACCTTCACAGGCTTCGTTCACTCACAATCCACAATTTCTCTTGGATGCTCAGAACGCGACGCCTAACCGTCTGGAGGATGCACAGTCCTCAAGTGTAATAAGTCTTCAAATCACACAGACACGAAGACTTAAGTGATGCCCAATTTACTCTGGCTCTGGGTGGTTAGGGCTTTTCTCCTCACTGGGAATTTTTCTTTCAAAGGCTTCGAGGTGGGTTGCTCTCAAACGACAAAAGCCGTGCACTGAAATCTGAGCAGCCAACCGTTTATGGTTGTGGGGGGTGGACTATTTATAGCCACTTGGCAACCCGACCTGATCTGTCCGAAATGACCCTGGGTCACTAAGGAACTGACACGTGTACCAACGGTCGAATTTTGAACTCACACGGCAACTTTACTTGGGCTACAAGTAAAGCTGACTTGTCTGACTCTAGACAAGATTTTCTCTCAAAGTCTTCGCTCGAAGACATAGGATTTGAATTAGGCATCACTTCAGTCATTCTGACTGGTTCTCCTGGACCCCACTTAACAGTACGGTGGTTCCTATGACACAACATGAATGAAATAAAACTACGAAGGATCTAGGTCTTCGAGTTCCATAAGCTTCATAGGGAGTCTTCTCATGTCATTGTCTTCAAATATGAATATCTTCATAAACCACCATTGTCTCAATGTCTTCGTTACATTTTTAGGAGGTCATCTCTGGTATAAACCGAATCAATGAGGGACTTCTACCTGTTTTTTCTGCCATTCTCACAACACAATTAGTCCCTCAACTAGGTTTGTCGTCAATACTCCAAAACCAACTAGGGGTGGCACTAGATGCACTTACAATCTCCCCCTTTTTGGTGATTGATGACAAACTAGTTGAAGTTTTCAACGGGGAACATAATTTGTGAAATAGTAAAGGAATTTGTCTTCATAAGTTGCAAGGGCTCCCCCTGAAGATGTGCATATAAGTAATTTGCCTTTTGAATGCAAATGCACATGGCAGGTTGTACTTGTGGAGATCCACTTCAACTTATGATGACAATCCACTATGCATGTGAAAGTATATGAAGATAATGACATGCATAATGGAAAATGGACGTCTGCAGTAAGAGATGAGTGCGGAATTTATCGTCGCACATGCGGAATTTATCTTCGCATAACAGAGTGACAAGCAGGTAGCAGACGGCCATCAAGGCTAAGTGTTACAACTCAAAGAAGCAAATGTAGCAAAAACGGGAGTTGTAAGCACGAAGCAAAATGTAGCAAAATATAGTGGCACCCGCCCAAAGTGACCCGCTTGAAGACTATAAACATCATGCTTCTCCCCCTTTTGTCAGTGATGACCAAAAAGGTTTGAAGACATAGAGTTTCCTACGCGTTCCCAGGCGCAGCAGGGTCGGTGGAGTTGTTTGGTGGCGGTGCAGATGAGCTTGGTGCAGATTCGACGTGTGTTGAAGCAGGTGGAGATGATGTCGCGTCGTCGTCTTCTTCAATAATCCGGGCAGACACGGTGGCAGCAGAAGAAGAGAATTCTGACTCTTCAAGTGATGGTGTGCTTCGCATCACAGCTCTTCTTGGAGGCGTGGAGTCAAATTGGAATCTCTCTCTGAAGCCATCCTCTTGCAGTTCAGCTTCATTGCTCATCATGGTGAGGCCTTTCCAAGTGCGGCGACAGGTCTCGTGTGCGACAAACGCATTCTTGGTTGCCAGATTTCTGATGCGATTGACGTCTTGCATGATGCTTCTCATCTGCCGTTTGAGCCAGTCGTGATGCCTATATTGCTTTTGGTGAAGAGCCACAAGAAGCTCTCGGTCATTAAGTGTTCGAACGCGCTTCTTGGGTCTCTTGGCAGCTGTGCTGTCAGTGGCTTCAGTTGATGCAGGGGCACGTGTGGTGCCAGCCATTGGATACACTCGGGAGAGAGCTTCAACACCTTCAATATTTTGAGTGAAGCTCTGGTGTTCTGCATTTTGAAGACTTAATGGTTGCTTGCCAGGCTCTGGATATATTGCTTCAGCAGATGTGTCCACATCTGGCAAAAATATCCTATGGTTGCGGGCTGAGGGTTGATAGGAGATTGCAGAGTGAAGCTTGATCAGCCTCATAACCCAAGGAGCATAGAACTTTAATCCAAACAGTTCTGAGGCAGACGCTGCAAAGTGATGGATGAAGAGATCCTGTGCATTGAAGCATTTGCCATGTAGAATGCAGAAGATGAGAGTCTTCATTGCACCATCAATTGTAGCATATCGAGAGTGTCCCTTTACAGGCCATAGAGTCCGCCTTATGATATGATATATTGTTCTGGGCAGGTACTCTAAGTCTTCAACGAAGAACCTAGTTGGATAGGGTGCATTCGGAGGCAGTGGCTTCATCATTGAGAGCATCTGACTCATATCTGGCTCAGGACGCTGAAATATGCTCTCAATTGCTTCAGCATGGAGTTGGCACCCTTCTTCAAAGAATTCGCCAGGAGTGGGAAGGCCGGTAAGCTCAATTAGGTCGAAAGCATTGGCTTCATGATGGATATTGCCTATCATCCACTCCAGAATCCATGTCTTCGGATCTCTATTATAGCCTTTGATATGCACAGTGGCATAGAACTGGAGCAGAAGCTCTTCGTTCCAGTGCTCTTCATCAGTGATAAATGGCAGCAAACCCACTTGCTTGAAGCAATCCAGTGCTTCTTCCAGACCAGGCAGACCAGCAACAGCTTCAACCTCAAGGCGCTTGTGAGGAAAGATGCGGCCTTGGTTGTAAAGGATGCATGAATAATAGCTGCGCTGTTGATGGCTCCAGAACCTATCTGATACAATCCGTTCCCTTGAATAAGGGTTCTTGGAGCGGTCAAAAAACATGTTATCTGCCCTGAAGCCGTTGATGTTGAAGGAACCAGGAGCTGATGCAGGACCTGGGAACCTTGGCAGTCGTGGGATCGGCTTCTGGACCTGGGGTCTGTACGCAATATGATAGTTGAATTGTGGTCCTGCAGCAGACTCAGGCACAGAATGTTCAGGAGCAGTAGCTTCATTGTCTTCTGAAGCTATTGTTGGGTTGGGCTCCACATTTGCTTCGGCGTTGTTTGTGGCAGCCTCAACATTTGCAGACTCAGGCACGTTCTCCTGGAGAACTACTTCTTGTTGGTGTGGGGGAGTTGGAGCTTGTGGTATCTCTGCATGCTCTTCGGCTGATGTAGCCGGAATGTCGTCAGCAGCTTGAGCCCTTGGCCCTTTGCGAAGCCTACAGAATTTGGGCGACGCTTGTGGAGTTGCAGTGGGCTGTGGCTCATCTTCCTCCTGTGGGCGATCTGCCCATGATGCTGCTTGTGTGATTGGCGTCAAGGGACGACCAATACTGATCAGTTTGCTTGTCTCAAGCTGAGGAAGGGCTGCATCACCTTGCACATTGTCTTGGAGACCAATGTCTTCAGCAGCGTAGGGTCCGTCTGCTGGAATGTCTTCAGTGTTGGGTTCATGCACAGTCAACTGACGATCTGTGTCAGGATAGCGGACGCAGAGGGGTTCAACTATCAGGGGCTCTGTGGGAGCAGCCCGAGATTTCTTGGTCTTGCGCTTCTTGATGATGGGTTCAGAAGGAGAGGCTTCAGAATGTTTTCTCTTCTTAGCTTCAGCCTCTGCAGTCCGTGTCTTCTTGTGCTGTGAGGCGGTTGATCGACTCTTTGGCTTCGAGCCAGTCATTGCAGCGGGGAAGACAATCGGAGCAGTTTCTGACCTTGGCGCTTCAGGTTCGGGCACAGCCGCCTTCTTTTTCTTCTTCGCGGCCATCCTGGGGTCAATGCCGGGACGCCCAAGTGCCTTGCGCTTTTCTGCCTCATTGTAGGCTTGCACGCAGCGATCAGCCAAAGTCTTCATGCGTTCTCGCGAGCCTTGAGATTCGGCACGCGTCTTCAGGAAGTTCTCTTTCAGCTCGTGCAACATGATCTTGAAGTTTTTCACTTCTTGCACACTGAGCTTGGCCACGTGCTTCTTGAACTGAGCCTTTTCATGATCAATTTTCTGCTTCAGTTCTACAATTCGCTGGGCTATTGCAAGTTCTGAAGCAATTGCACCTTGAAAGGCAACGCTGAGGCCTATGGGTAGCTGCAGATCATTGAAGCTTATGTCTGGTGTGTCAAACCATTCATCGATGAAGTTGTGGATGATGGCGACATCAAACAGAGGCAGATTGTTGAAGATTTCAGCCTCCTCCTTGCTCTTGATGAGCTGCTCAAGAGCATCATCTCCAAGATCTTCATCGCTTGAGAGATCAATGGCTTCGCAGCGCAGAATGTCAGCAGCTGTGAGCTCTTTGCCTGTGTGTGGCTGAGGCTTCTTGGCTTCTTGGGGCTTGGACACTCGTGATAAGCCTTCTGACTGCACACTGGCTTCAGGAGGTGCAGTTGCTAAAGGCTTCACTCTTGCGATCTTGGGAGAAGCGGCTGGCTTTGAAGCTTTTGGAGCTTTTGGCTTCTTCTGCTTTGGCTTCGGAGCAGCAGGGGCGTCATCTGACTCAGTATCTGCTGGAGGGTCATTCACAGCAGTCCCTTGGACTAGGATGCGAGTGATGAGGCCTGCAAGATTGGCATACGGCCCGATGATATTGGGATCGGCGTTGCGTGTGCCGTCTGCCCTTGGTGAGGAGGGACCAGGGTTGAAGTCAAGCCCAAATTTCTTCTTGTTTATCTTCGCTGACTGTTGTGCAAACTGAAAGTTGCGCTTGAAGAGATTATCATCGCGGCACCAGAGAAGTGATGACGGATGTGCCTCAGCTGGCTGTGGTCCTCTCACCATGCATGGATAGAAGCCTTGAGCAATGGCTTCGACTCTGGACCTGGGTACAAGATTTTTGTATAGTACGTCTCCCCACGGTCTTTTGATGGCGCACTTCTCCGCATATTCCTGAGTGACGAAGCGGTAGTGGAACCATTGCTCTGCCCAATATCTTCGAATCCATTGGATTCGTGTCTTGCGCTGACCATAGCTTTCTTCAGGATCAGTTTTGTACATCTCTGCCAATTCATCAGGCAGATCTTTGGACGTTTCACCACGTCGCTGTCTTCCTCCCTTCCTTGCTGCTGTTTCTGAAGCCATGAATAACTTGGAAGGCTTCAAGATGTTCAAAGGCTTCAAAGGCTTCCTTTTGCAAGAACTGGCTTCAGGAGAGTTGATGTGATGCTGCAAGTACTCTGCAAATGAATGCAGACTATGAGAACCAAAGGATTCTCTCACGGACATGTACCTGTGACAGCATTAAGGTGCGAGGGAAGGGGAAGAGGTCATATGCATTCTCAGAAGATTTTGAAGATAAATCAGTTTAGAAGACATAGACCTCATTGTGCGAAGACATTCACTCACAGATAAGAAGTTGGTTCCAGATTTGTACGAACCCACAGATCAGTACAAGTGAGGAATCTAACTACCTTATGAAGCACAAGTGAATATACTAGGCATGTCATGAGATGTAGCGAGATAACTAACTGATGTGAAGAGAAACTCCTTATGGCAGAAAGTGACTGAACTATGGGATCAAAAGAGGCTGTAAAAAGAGGTTTTATTTACCACACTTGGAACTGCTAGACGAAGTGAGAGTTGAGGCCGAGCAGTTCGATCCTCCATGCCCTAACTTGGCGACGGAAGACACCTACGGTGATGGCGGAGAGAGCGATGTCCGCTGTCGGCGTGAAAACGGCGTCGGAGAGGTTGCGGTAGCGAAGCGCTTCGTCGCCGGCGTCGTCGAGTGCTAGCGGTGGCGCTAGGGTTCGTGCGAGGGTGGAAGAAGGAGATAATGACCGCAGTGAATCGTATATTTATAGGGATAGAGGCGGCACTGCGCTATTACGCAGGTACCCCTGGTGGTTCGCATTTGAGGCACGCGTGGCCAGTTAGAGGACGATTGGGATTTGTTCCACGTCCCACGCATGCCTAAATTGTCGGGCGGTCGTTCCTGCTTCTCCGGATCTTATGTGGAGGAATGAGCATTAAAAACGGACTTTTATGGTTGTCACTATGTCTTCAGCTGACAAGGACACAGTGAAGACATTTGACAGTTACAACAGAATGCATATGACTTGGAGAGATAGAGTTTGAAATAGAAAGCATAGATAGGTTAGGGTCCGATCACATTCACTTAGTTCAAAAGATTCAACCAAGAAGACATAGCTATAAGTGAATGCTGTAGAGGACAGAACATCAGTACATATATATATCGATATAATCAACGCAGTGAAGATAATCATGAAGACATATTGAGAATGAAACCAAACCAATTGTGAAGACATTGAGAGGTAACGCCATGAGAGAAACACTTCAAAATGGAACGTTTGGTGGTGGCGTTACCCACCGTATAGGAAGTATTAGACCCAGACACGGCGCACAATTATCGTGGCGCTCCGAAGTCAAATTCCACATTAATGTATTCACACTTAGAATGTATGTCTTCATTGTCTGAAGATATACGCTACTTCGTGTGTTGCACATCTAAGTCATCAATATGCTTAAGTGTTAGGATGTGTGCCTGATCACAGGACATTTGAGGATTCCAAGATATTTAGCTCACACCGTAACTTGCAAAATCTCTTCTCATCCAAGGGCTTTGTGAAGATATCTGCCAATTGCTCTTCAGTGTTGACGTGTATGATATCAATGTCTTCCTTCACAACATGATCTCTGAGAAAGTGATGACGAATTTCAATGTGCTTTGTCTTCGAGTGCTGAACTGGGTTGTTGGCAATCTTGATGGCGCTTTCGTTGTCGCAGTAAAGTGGCACTTGCTTCAGATGAATGCCATAATCCTTGAGTGTTTGCTTCATCCACAGAAGCTGAGCGCAGCAAGATCCAAGCAGCAATGTATTCAGATTCAGCAGTGGAAGATACACAGTTCTGCTCTTTGAAGACCAACTTTGTCACCAGCATAATCAGCATCCAAAAATCCAACCAAATCAAACTCTGAGCCCTTTGGATACCATAATCCTAGAGTTGGGGTGTGAGCCAAATATCAAAGAATTCGCTTCACAGCTAAGTGATGCGACTCCTTTGGTGTCGCTTGAAATCGAGCACACATGCAAACACTAAGCATGATATCTGGCCTAGATGCACATAAATAAAGCAAAGACCCAATCATGGAGTGGTATACCTTTTGATCGAACTCTTTACCATTGTCGTCAGGACCCAGATGATGCTTGGCTGGCATTGGTGTTGTGAAGCCTTTGCAGTCTTGCATACCGAACTTCTTCAGGCACTCTTTAAGATATTTCTCTTGAGATATGAAGATGCCGTTGCGTTGTTGCCGTATTTGAAGACCGAGAAAGAACTTCAGCTCCCCCATCATGGACATCTGATATTGCTCTTGCATCATATATCCAAACTCTTCACTATACTTCTGATTGGTGCAGCCGAAGATAATGTCATCCACATATATTTGGCACACAAACAGTTCACCATCATATGTCTTCGTGAAAAGAGTGGGATCCAGGGAACCAGGTATGAAGCCTTTGCTTTTCAGAAAGTACTTGAGTGTATCATACCAGGCCCTAGGGGCTTGTTTGAGGCCATATAGTGCCTTGTTGAGCTTGTATACCATATCAGGATGTTTTGGATTTTCAAAGCTAGGTGGTTGTGCAACATACACTTCTTCTTCAATCTTGCCATTGAGAAAGGCACTTTTCACATCCATCTGATAGAGAAGTATGTTATGATGATTTGCATAGGCCAGCAGTATGCGTATGGCTTCAAGCCTAGCCACAGGAGCAAATGTTTCATCGAAGTCAATGCCCTCCACTTGAGTATATCCTTGAGCAACGAGACGAGCTTTGTTTCTGACAACTTGACCATGCTCATCTTGCTTGTTGTGGTATATCCATTTGGTGCCTATTATGTTGTGCTTCCGTGGATCAGGACGCTTAACCAGTTCCCATACATTATTCAGCTCAAACTGTTGAAGCTCTTCTTGCATAGCTTGAATCCATTCAGGTTCCATGAAGGCTTCTTCAACTTTCTTGGGTTCTGATATTGAGACGAATGCGAAATGCCCACAGAAGTTTGTTAGCTGAGTTGCCCTTGAACGAGTGAGTGGACCAGGTGCATTGATGCTGCCCAGTATTTTGTCAATTTGTACTTCATTTGCAACACGAGGGTGTGTGGGGCGAAGACTTTGCTCTTGCTGATCTATGTGGTCATTTGAAGGTATATCGTCAGGCTGAGCATTGTCTTCATGTGGATCAAGTGCTGAGATGATAAGTTCTTCTTCAGGATGAGCTTCAGAAGGTACAGTTTCTCCAGTTCCCATAAGCTTGATTGATTCATTTGCTGGAACTTCATCTAGCACATTTGGCAATTGCTCTCTTTGTGATCCATTGGTTTCATCAAATCGCACATCCACTATTTCAACCACTTTGTAGTGGAAGAGATTGAAGACTCTGTAGGAGTGCGAATCCTTTCCATATCCAAGCATGAAGCCTTCATGTGCTTTTGGTGCAAACTTTGAGGTGTGGTGTGGGTCCTTGATCCAGCATTTTGCGCCAAATACTCTGAAATAACTGACATTTGGCTTCTTGCCAGTTAGGAGTTCATAGGATGTCTTGTTCAGAAGCTTGTGAAGATAAACACGATTGATTGTATGGCATGCAGTATCAATGGCTTCAGTCCAGAACTTTCTTGGAGTCTTGTATTCATCTAGCATTGTTCTGGCCATCTCAATGAGTGTTCTGTTCTTGCGTTCAACGACGCCATTCTGCTGTGGCGTGTATGGAGCTGAGAATTCATGTGTGATGCCCAAGGTATCCAGATATGTATCAAGGCCAGTGTTCTTGAATTCAGTGCCATTGTCACTTCTGATGTGCTTTATCTTGGCGCCAAAATTGTTCATAGCTCGATTTGCGAAGCGTCTGAAGACATCCTGCACTTCAGTCTTGTAAAGGATTATGTGCACCCAAGTATATCTAGAATAATCATCAACAATTACGAAGCCATAGAGGCATGCAGAAGTAGTAAAAGTTGAGTAGTGAGTGGGACCGAAAAGATCCATGTGGAGCAGTTCGAAGGGTTGAGTAGTGTTCATGATTGTCTTCGAAGGATGTTTTGCCCTTGTCATCTTCCCTACTTCACAGGCACCGCATAAGTGATCTTTCTTGAACTTGACGCCCTCGATGCCTATGACGTGCTTTTTCTTCGCAAGGGTGTGGAGGTTCCTCATGCCAGCATGCCCAAGCCTTCGATGCCAAAGCCAGCATTCTGAAGCTTTTGCAAGAAGACATACTGCAAGTTGTGGTCCTGCTGAGAAATCTACCACATACAAATCACCTTTCCTATACCCTTCAAACACTAGAGATTTGTCAGATTCCATTAGCACCAGGCAGCGATATTTGCCAAACATTACAATCATATTCAAATCGCAAAGCATTGAGACAGACATTAAGTTGAAGCCAAGGGATTCAACAAGCATGACTTTATCCATGTGTTGATCCTTTGAGATTGCAACTCTACCTAGACCCAATACCTTACTTTTACCAGTGTCAGCGAATGTAATGTGGCTCTTGTCGGATGGACGTAAAGTTGAGTCCATAAGAAGGCTTCTTCTGCCAGTCATGTGATTTGTACACCCACTGTCAATAATCCATTCTGAAGACTTTGAAGTCGCTGGTGTCGAACCCTACAGTGCAGTTAGGGGGATAGGCTTCACGAAGAGTGTTGTGAAGCATAAACATTTGATGAACCAGTGGGTTATGAAAACTTAGATCCAGATTAGGACTAATGGGGAGAATAGCATGCGATTCAGGAACGAAGTACATAATGATGCCATTTGGGCAGTTTATCTTGCGCCCCACAAGATTTTTATGGTCCCCAGCAATAGCATCAGACGATTTTGTTTTTGTGCTGGAGACCTTTCCCTGCAAAAGAGAGTTAAGCTTTCTTAACCACCCACATCTTCAAGGGTGGCTTAGAAGCTATGAGTCTAAGTGCAGCATCTGAGAATTTTGGCTTTGAAGCCTTAGCAAACATTCTAGCAGGGGGACAATAATACTCATAGGCATAAGCAGAATAATTTTTGGTCATATGAACATGACGGTTCGATGAACCGCTCTCATATTCATATGCCTGAGTGTGGTTTCCCTGCAAAACATTTGCGTTAGTGTGACTCAGGTGAGTCCTCTGTCTGTATGAAGCCTTTGGACCGAGGTTTGTCTTCTTCAGGTGAGGTGTCATGAAGACATTCACAGGAAGATTTTCCAGACATGTTTTCGGAACCCAGATCTTCTTCATAGGCGGTCCATTCCTGCAGTTAGTACCAATGTACCTGGCAAACACTTCACCATTATGATTCTTAAACAGTTTATAGTTTGCATCAAAGGATTCATCAATGATAATTGGGTTAGCACAAGTGAAGCCAGATAAATTGGATGGATCTGCTGAAAGTTCCTTTGCAGCAACCCATGTAGTTTTGGGGTACTGCTCAGGTTTCCAGTAAGAGCCATCTGCATTGATTTTCCTCACGAACCCAACACTCTCTTTCCTAGGGTTTCGGTTCAGAATCTGCTTCTTAAGGACATCACATAATGTTTGATGCCCTTTCAGACTTTTGTACATCCCTGTTTCAAGCAATGTCTTCAACCTAGCATTCTCATCAGCAATAGCAGTGGTATCCTCAGCAGAGGGGTTAGTTGCCACATCAACAGTTGAAGATATTGGAACAGTAGTAGCAGTGGAACATTCAGCAACAGAAGTAGCATTATTACGCTCAATGCATTTAAGACATGGTGGTTCAAATCCTTCCTGAGCGGGACTAATCTGTTCGGCGCGAAGTGACTCGTTTTCCTTTTGAAGATCTTCATGAGCCACCCTCAATTTCTCAAGTTCTTGCTTCCTTTGAAGATAGTCATAGGAAAGCTTTTCATGAGTTGTTGAGAGAGTATCATGACGATCTTCAAGTTCCTGATACTTAACGTGAAGGTTTTTTATGTCTTCAATTAAGGATTCAGATCGAGTCATTTCAGCACCCAACAGATCATCGCTTCTGTCTAACAGTTTTTGAATGTGTTCCATAGCTTTCTGTTGTTCAGTTGCAATTTTAGCAAGTGTTTTGTAGCTAGGTTTTGAATCACATTCAGAGTCATCGTCACTGGATGTTTCATAGCGAGTGGTGCGTGTGTTTACCTTGGCACCGCGTGCCATGAAGCAGTAGGTAGGAGTGGAGTCGTTCTTGTCATTTGCGTCGGTGTCGGTGATGCAATTATTGTCTTCAGTGTTGAAGATGGACTTGGCGACGTATGCTGTAGCCAGACTCGCAATGCCAGAATCAGACTCCTCCTCAGATTCCACCTCTGCCTCCTCAGATGCGGATTCCTCCTTTGAATCCATCTCCTTGCCTACAAACGCACGCGCCTTGCCAGATGAGCTCTTCTTGTGTGATGAAGACTTTGATGAAGACTTGGAAGAAGACTTTGAGTTTTTCTTCTTTTTCTTGTCGTCAGAATCATATTCCTTGCTCTTCTTCTTCCTTCTATTCTCATTGTCCCACTGTGGACACTCAGAGATGAAGTGCCCAGTTTTCTTGCACTTGTGACATGTTTTCTTCTTGTAGTCATGAGCAGAAGCTTCATCATTCCTTGAGCTTGATCGTGAAGATTTTCTGAAGCCTTTCTTCTTGGTGAATTTTTGAAACTTCTTCACTAGCATTGCAAGTTCTCTTCCAATGTCTTCAGGATCATCAGAATTGCAGTTAGATTCTTCTTCAGATGAGGAGACAGCTTTTGCCTTCAAGGCACGAGTTCGCCCATAGTTTGGACCGTAGATATCTCTTTTCTCAGAAAGCTGAAACTCATGTGTGTTGAGCCTCTCAAGTATGTCAGACGAATCGAGTGTCTTGAAATCAGGACGTTCTTGAATCATCAGGGCCAGAATGTCAAACGAACTATCAAGTGATCTCAGCAGCGTCTTGACGATTTCATGTTTGGTGATCTCAGTAGCGCCGAGGGCTTGAAGCTCATTTGTGATGTCAGTGAGCCGATCAAAGGTGTGCTGGACATTCTCATTGTCATTTCGTTTGAAGCGGTTGAAGAGATTGCGAAGGACACTGATTCTTTGATCTCTCTAGGTTGATATGCCTTCATTAACTTTGGAGAGCCAATCCCAGACCAGTTTGGATGTCTTCAAGGCACTCACACGGCCATACTGTCCTTTGGTCAGATGACCACAGATGATATTCTTGGCAGTAGAGTCCAGTTGAACGAACTTCTTGACATCAGCAGCAGTGACACCTTCTCCAGCCTTGGGAACGCCGTTTTCGACGACATACCATAGGTCGACGTCAATGGCTTCAAGATGCATGCGCATCTTATTCTTCCAGTAGGGATATTCAGTTCCATCGAAGACGGGACAAGCAGCGGAGACTTTGATTATCCCTGCAGTCGACATAGCTAAAACTCCAGGTGGTTAAACCGAATCACACAGAACAAGGGAGCACCCTGCTCTGATACCAATTGAAAGTGCGTTATATCGACTAGAGGGGGGGTGAATAGGCGATTTTTATGGAAGTCTTCAAAAGTGAGAGTTGTGAAGACAAACAGTGAAGATCATGCCTATTACTATGCAGCGGAAGTTAGATTACACTAGGCCAGCCATGGTCATGTATTCAATAGAGTGAAAGCGCAATGACAAACAGCTTCAGTGTAATAAGGATCAGGTAGGAAGAAGTTATGAAGCCGAACAGATCATACATTCATGTTGTGAAGACAAGAGATAAAGCAAGCATGCAATGGCTTCACAATGAATAACTGGAAGTGAAAGGAAGTGAAGATGAAACCAGTGACACGTTGAAGATAATGATTTGTTGGACCAGTTCCAGTTGCTGTGACAACTGTACGTCTGGTTGGAGCGGCTAGGTATTTAAACCAAAGGACACACAGTCCCGGACACCCAGTCAAGGACACTTAGTCCAAGACACCCAGTCCTCACCGTTTTCTCCTTGAGCTAAGGTCACACAGACCTCGCCCAATCACTCAGGTAAGTCTTCAAGGTAGACTCCCAAACCTTCACAAACTTCGTTCACTGGCAATCCACAATTTCTCTTGGATGCTCAGAACGCGACGCCTAACCGTCTGGAGGATGCACAGTCCTCAAGTGTAATAAGTCTTCAAATCACACAGACACGAAGACTTAAGTGATGCCCAATTTACTCTGGCTCTGGGTGGTTAGGGCTTTTCTCCTCACTGGGAATTTTTCTTTCAAAGGCTTCGAGGTGGGTTGCTCTCAAACGACAAAAGCCGTGCACTGAAATCTGAGCAGCCAACCGTTTATGGTTGTGGGGGTGGACTATTTATAGCCACTTGGCAACCCGACCTGATCTGTCCAAAATGACCCTGGGTCACTAAGGAACTGACACGTGTACCAACGGTCGAATTTTGAACTCACACGGCAACTTTACTTGGGCTACAAGTAAAGCTGACTTGTCTGGCTCTGGACAAGATTTTCTCTCAAAGTCTTCGCTCGAAGACATAGGATTTGAATTAGGCATCACTACAGTCATTCTGACTGGTTCTTTTGGACCCCACTTAACAGTACGGTGATTCCTATGACACTACATAAATGAAATAAAACTACGAAGGATCTAAGTCTTCGAGTTCCATAAGCTTCATAGGGAGTCTTCTCATGTCATTGTCTTCAATATGAATATCTTCATAAACCACCATTGTCTTCAATGTCTTCGTACATTTTTAGGGGTCATCTCTGGTAATAAAACCGAATCAATGAGGGACTTCTACCTGTGTTTTCCTGCAATTCTCACAAACACGTTAGTCCCTCAACTAGGTTTGTCGTCAATACTCCAAAACCAACTAGGGGTGGCACTAGATGCACTTACAGTGTCCTTGTTGCTTGTTTGTCTTGTTTGGGTAGAGCCGGGAGACGAGTTCGCTAATGAGGAGCCCGTTGAGTTTGCTTTCGAGGATCCAGTCAACTCTGACAACTGTGCAGGCAAGATGATCATACCCTCGAAATCACTACTATCTTTGCTATGCTAGATTGCTCGCTCTTTTGCTATGACAATGCTATGATGCCTACCACTTGCTTTCAAGCCTCTCAAATTGCCATGTCAAACCTCTAACCCACCATGTCCTAGCAAACCGTTGATTGGCTATGTTACCGTTGTGCTCAGCCCCTTTTATAGCGTTGCTAGTTGCAGGTGAAGATTGAAGGCCGTTCCTTGTTGGAACATTTATTTAACTGTTGGGATATCATTATATTATCTTGTTATCTTAATGCATCTATATACTTAGTAAAGGGTGGAAGGCTCGGCCTCTCGCCTAGTGTTTTGTTCCACTCTTGCCGCCCTAGTTTCCGTCATATCGGTGTTATGTTCCCGGATTTTGCGTTCCTTACGCGGTTGGGTTATAATGGGAACCCCTTGATAGTTCGCCTTGATTAAAGCTTTTCCAGCAATGCCCAACCTTGGTTTTACCATTCGCCACCTAGCCTCTTTTTCCCTTGGGTTTCCGGAGCCCGAGGGTCATCTTATGTAACCCCCCCCCCCCGGGCCAGTGCTCCTCTGAGTGTTGGTCCAAATAGAGCCACTTGCAGCGCCACCTCAGGGCAACTTGAGGGTTGGTTTTAGTTGTATGTAGTGTTCATCTGAGTGTGCCCTGAGAAAGTGATATGTGCAGCTCCTATCGGGATTTGTTGGCACATTCGGGTAGTGTTGCTGGATTTGTTTTAACCTGTCGAAGTGTCTTGAAGAACCGAGATACCGAGTCTGATCGGAACGTCTTGGGAGGAGGTCTATTCCTTCGTTGACCATGAGAGCTTGTCATGGGCTAAGTTGGGACTCCCCTGCAGGGATTTGAACTTTCGAAAGCCGTGCCCGCGGTTATGGGCAGATGGGAATTTGTTAATGTCTGATTGTAGATAACTTGAACCTTAACTTAATTAAAATGAATCAACTGAGTGTGTTACCGTGATGGCCTCTTCTCGGCGGAGTCCGGGAAGCGGACACGATGTTGGAGTAATGTTTGCGCAGGTGGTTCTCTAGTTTCTCGCTCGCGCTTTGCCTCCTCTTCTCGCTCTCTTTTGCGAATAAGTTAGCCACCATATTTGCTAGTCGCTTGCTGCAGCTCCACATGTTTACCTTGCCTTACCTATAAGCTTAAATAGTCTTGATCGCGAGGGTGCGAGATTGCTGAGCCCCTGTGGCTCACAGATTACTATTACACCAGATGCAGGGCCTGATGATTCCGCTCCAGGAGACGCATTTGAGCTCAAGTGGGAGTTCGACGAGGACTCTCAACGCTACTATGTTTCCTTTCCTGATGATCAGTAGGTGGTGCCCAGTTGGGGGTGAACGGGACCGTGTCGCATGTTGGGTTATCTTTTATTTTGGCGTCGTAGTCGGGCCATGAGTGTTTGGATGATGTAATGTTATTTATGTACTTGATTGACGTGGCGAGTGTAAGCCAACTATGTTATCTCCCCTTTGTTATTTATATTACATGGGATGTTGTGAAGATTGCCTAACTTGCGACATATGCCTTCAATGCGATTATGTCTCTAAGTCGTGCCTCGACACGTGGGAGCTATAGTCGCATCGAGGGTGTTACAACACGCCACAGCAGAATGGGGTCGTCGAACGCAAGAACAGAGCACTCATTGAGATGGCCAGAACAATGCTAGATGAATATAAGACTCCAAGAAAATTCTGGCCTAAAGCCATTGATACTGCATGCCATACAATCAATCGTGTTTATCTTCACAAGCTTCTGAACAAGACATCTTATGAGCTCCTTACTGGCAAGAAGCCAAATGTCAGTTACTTCAGAGTATTTAGCGCCAGGTGCTGGATCAAGGACCCACATCACACCTCAAAGTTTGCACCAAAAGCACATGAGGGTTTTATGCTTGGATATGGAAAGGATTCGCACTCCTACAGAGTCTTCAATCTCTTTCATTACAAAGTGGTTGAAACAGTGGATGTGCGGTTCGATGAGACCAACGGTTCACAAAGAGAGCAACTGCCAAATGTGCTAGATGAAGTTCCATCCAGTGAATCAATCAAGCTAATGGGAACTGGAGAAATTATACCTTCTGAAGCTCATCCTGAAGAAGAACTTATCATCTCAGCACCTGATCAACATGAAGACAATGCTCAGCCTGAAGACATTCCTTTTAACAACGACAATGATCAGCAAGAGCAAAATCTTCGCCCTGTACATCCTCGCGTTGCCAATGAAGTGCAGATTGAAAGAATAATTGATAGCATCAATGCACCCGGTCCACTCACTCGTTCAAGGGCAACTCAGCTAGCAAATTTCTGTGGGCACTTCGCATTCGTCTCAATAACAGAACCCAAGAAAGTTGAAGAAGCCTTCATGGAACCTGAATGGATTCAAGCTATGCAAGACGAGCTTCAACAGTTTGAGCTGAATAATGTATGGGAACTGGTCAAGCGTCCCGATCCTCGGAAGCACAACATAATAGGCACCAAATGGATATACCGCAACAAGCAAGATGAGCATGGTCAAGTTGTCAGAAACAAAGCTCGTCTCGTTGCTCAAGGATATACTCAAGTGGAAGGCATTGACTTCGATGAAACATTTGCTCCTGTGACTAGACTTGAAGCCATACGCATACTGCTGGCCTATGCAAATCATCACAACATACTTCTTTATCAAATGGATGTGAAGAGCGCCTTCCTCAATGGCAAGATTGAAGAAGAAGTGTATGTTGCACAACCTCCTGGCTTTGAAGATCCAAAACATCCTGACATGGTATACAAGCTCAACAAGGCACTGTATGGCTTCAAACAAGCCCCTCGGGCCTGGTATGACACACTCAAATACTTCCTCAAGAGCAAAGGCTTCATACTTGGTTCTCTCGACCCCACTCTCTTCACGAAGACATATGATGGTGAACTGTTTGTGTGCCAAATATATGTGGATGACATTATCTTCGGCTGCACCAATCAGAAGTATAGTGAAGAGTTTGGATATATGATGCAAGAGCAATATCAAATGTCTATGATGGGAGAGCTGAAGTTCTTTCTCGGTCTTCAAATACGACAGCAACGCAACGACATCTTCATATCTCAAGAGAAGTATCTCAAAGATTGCCTGAATAAGTTCGGTATGCAAGACTTCAAAGGCTTCACGACGCCAATGCCAGCCAAGCATCATCTGGGTCCTGACGACAATGGTAAAGAGTTCGATCAAAAGGTATACCGCTCCATGATTGGTTCTTTACTTTATCTATGTGCATCTAGGCCAGATATTATGCTTAGTGTTTGCATGTGTGCTCGATTCCAAGCGGCACCAAAGGAGTCGCATCACTTAGCTACGAAGCGAATTCTTCGATATTTGGCTCACACCCCAACTCTAGGATTATGGTATCCAAAGGGCTCAGAGTTTGATCTGGTTGGATTCTCGGATGCTGATTATGCTGGTGACAAAGTTGATCGCAAGTCTACATCAGGCACATGTCACTTTTTGGGACGATCACTTGTATGTTGGTCTTCAAAGAAGCAGAACTGTGTATCTCTCTCCACTGCTGAATCTGAATACATTTCTGCTGGATCTTGCTGCGCTCAGCTTCTGTGGATGAAGCAAACGCTCAAGGACTATGGCATTCATCTGAAGCAAGTGCCACTCTACTGCAACAACGAAAGCGCCATCAAGATTGCCAACAACCCAGTTCAACACTCGAAGACAAAGCACATTGAAATTCGTCATCACTTTCTCAGAGATCATGTTGTGAAGGAAGATATTGATATCATACACGTCAACACTGAAGAGCAATTGGCAGATATCTTCACCAAGCCCTTGGATGAGAAGAGATTTTGCAAGTTACGGTGTGAGCTAAATATCCTAGAATCCTCAAATGTCCTGTGATCAGGCACACATCCTAACCCTTATGCATATTGATGACTTAGATGTGCAACACACGAAGTAAAGTATATCTTCAATCAATGAAGACATACATTCTAAGTGTGAATACATTAATGTGGAATTTGATTTCGGAGCTCCACGATAATTGTGCGCCGTGCCTGGATCTAATACTTCCTATACGGTGGGTAACGCCACCACCAAATGTTCTATTTTGAAGTGTTTCACTCATGGCGTTACCTTGCTATGTCTTCACATTTGGTTTGGCTTCAATCTCAACATGTCTTCATGATTATCTTCACTATGTTGATTATATATATATATACTAGTGTTTTGTCCTCTACAGCATTTACTTATAGCTATATCTTCTTGTTGAATCTTTTGAACTAAGTGAATGTGATCGGACCCTAACCTCTCTATGCTATCTATCTCAAACTCTATCTCTCCAAATCATATGCATTCTATTGAAACTGTCAAATGTCTTCTCTGCGTCCTTGTCAGCAGAAGATACAAAGACAAACCTTAAGTCCACTTTCAATGCTCATTCCTCCACATGAAACCCGGAGAAGTAGGAACGACCACCCGACAATCCAGGCGTGCGTGGGACGTGGAACAAACCCCAAAATTCTGCATGATGGCCACGTGTTCCTCAGATGCGAATCGCCAGGGGCACCTGTGTAATAACGCAGTGCCGCCCCTGTACCTATAAATACACACTTCACGACGGTCATTATCTCTTCTTCCACTCTCGCACGAACCCTAGCGCCACCGCTAGCCCTCGACGATGCCGGCGACGAAGCGCTTCGCTACCGCAACCTCTCCGACGCCGTCTTCACGCCGACCGCGGACATCATCCTCTCTGCCGTCACCGTAGGTGTCCTCCATCGCCAAGTTAGGGCACGGAAGATCGAACTGCTCGGCCTCATCTTCCACTCCGTCTAGCAGTTCTTAGTGTGGTAAATAAAACTTCCTTTTTACGGCACTGTTGATCCTATGGCTTTGTCACTTTCTACCACAAGCAGTTTCTATTCACACAAGTTAGATCTCTCTCATACTGCATCTCATAACATGCCTAGTATATTCACTTATGCTTCACAAAGTAGTTAGATTCCTCACTTGTACTGATCTCTAGATTCGTACAAATCTGAAACCAACTCCTTATCTATGAGTGAATGTCTTTGCATGATGAGGTCAATGTCTTCTAAACTGATTTATATTCAAAATCTTCTGAGAATGCATATGACCTCTTCCCCTTCCCTCGCACTTTAATGCTGTCACAGGTACATGTCCGTGGGAGAATCCCTTGGTTCTCATAGTCTGCATTCATTTGCAGAATTCTTACAGCATCATATAAATTCTCCCGAAGCAAGTTCCTGTTTGTCCAGCAAGCGAAAATCTTTGAAGCCTTTGAACGTGTTGAAGCCTTTCAGTTTAAAGTTCATGGCTTCAGAGAAATCAGCAAGGAAGGGTGGCAGAAAGCGTCATGGAGAAACATCTAGAGATCTGCCAGATGACCTCTCAGAACTGTACAAGACAGATCCTGAAGAGGATTACAATCAGCGCAAGACCCGAATCCAATGGATTCGAAGATATTGGGCAGAACAATGGTTCAAATACCGATTGTAACCCAGGAATATGCTGAGAAAAATGCCATCAAGAGACCGTGGGGAGACATCCTATACAAGAATCTTCAACCCAGGTCCAGAGATGAAGCCATTGAACAAGGCTTCTATCCCTGCATGGTCCGTGGGCCACAGCCTGCTGATGCACACCCATCGTCACTACTATGGTGTCGTGACGACATTCTGTTCAAGCGCAACTTCCAGTTTGTCCAGAACTCAGTGAAGCAAAACAAGAAGACATTGGGACTAGACTTCAACCCTGGTCCCTCAGCTCCAAGGGCTGATGGCACACAAGATGCAGAACCCAATGTCGTCGGTCCTTTCTACAACCTTGAAGGCCTCATCACCCATATCTTGGTTCAAGGGACTGCAGTGAATGAGCCTGCAGCTGACGCTGAATCAGATGAAGCGCCTGCAGTGCCGAAGCCAAAGAAATTGAAGAAGCCTAAAGCTTCAAAGCCTGCCCCTTCACCAAAAATCTCACGGGCGAAGCCACTGGCAACTGCACCTCCTGAAGACAGTGTGCAGTCCGAAGATTTATCACGCATCTCCAAGCCCCAGAAGGTCAAGATGCCTCTACCACACACCGGCCAAGAGCTAACAGCTGCTGCCATTCTGCGCAATGATGCCATTGATCTGTCAAGTGATGAAGATCTTGCAGATGACGCTCTTGAGCAACTCATCAAGAGCAAAGAAGAAGCAAAAATCTTCAATGATCTGCCTCTCTTTGATGTAACAGTCATTCACAACTTCATTGATGAATGGTTTGACACACCAAACATCAGCTTCGACGATCTCCAACTACCCATTGGCCTCAGTGTCGCCTTCCATGGTGCCATTGCTTCAGAGTTAGCTATCGCCCAGCGCATTGTCGAACTGAAGCAGAAGATTGACTTTGAGAAATCTCAGTTCAAGAAGCATATGGCCAAGCTCAGCGTGCAAGACGTGAAGAATTTCAAGATTATGCTGCACGAGCTCAAGGAAGCATTTCTAAAGAAACGTGCAGAAGCTCAGGGTTCTCGTGAGCGCATGAAGGTCCTGGCTGATAGGTGTGTGCAAGCCTACAATGAGGCTGAGAAGCGCAAGGCCCTTGGGCGTCCTGGCATCGACCCCAGGATGGCTTCCAAGAAGCAGAAGAAGCCCGCTATGGCTGAACCTGAAGCACCAAGGTAGGAGGCAGATCCCCTTGTCTTCCCAACTAGCATGACTGGCCCAAAGCCAAAGGCCAGGTCAACCGCTTCAGAACTGAAGAAGACCAGGACTGCTAAGGCTGAAGCAAGGAAGAGAAAACATCCTGAAGCCTCTGCTACTGCCCCCGCCAAGAAGAAAAGAATGACCAAGAAGGAATGGGCTGCTCCCACGGAGCCCTTGATTGTTGAACCCATTTCCATGGTTCACCCCGACGCCGATCCACAAGAACGTCAACTGACTGTCCATGAGCCTGCTTTCACAGAGGCTCATGAAGCTGAAGACTTTCCAGCAGCTGATCCCCTCGCTGCTGAGGACATTGGTCACCATGACCATGTTGAAGATGATGCAGCCCTTCCTCAGCTAGAGCACCAACAGGTATCATCGCTTGTGCTCACGCACAGTGAACTCATCAGCATTGGCCATCCACTGACACCAATAGCACAGGATGCTTCATGGGCGGATCGCCCACAAGAGGAAGAAGACTCTAAGGCCCAGCCAACACAAACTCCATAGGCGTCGCCCGCATTGCGCAGGCTTCGCAAAGGTCCAAGGCCTCAAGTCTCTGCGTCTGAAGCTAAAACTGCTGAAGACATTCCGGCTGCATCAGCCGATGAAGAAGAAGTACCACAAGCTGCTACTCCCCTGTCCCATCAAGAAGCAGTTCTCGAGGAGAACGTGATCGTAAGTGACCCTCCAGCTCGTCAAGTGGAGGTTGAAAATCTTGCGGCTGCCACCACCAACACCACTGAAGCCACTGACGCTGTCATGGCTGAAGCAAATGTGGAGCCCTCACCAACAAAAGCACCAAAAGTCAGCGAAGCCACTGATCCCGCTGCTTCTGTTCCTGCGTCTGCTGCCGGTCCCCAATTTGACTATCATGTTGAGCACAGGCCTCAGGTACAGAAGCCAATCCCAAGATTGCCAAGGTTCCCAGGTCCTGCATTAGCACCTGGCTCCTTCAATATCAATGGCTTCAGAGCAGACAACACATTCTTCAACAGCTTCAGGAACCCCTACTCCAGGGAAAGAATATCATCTGATCGGTTCTGGAGTTATCCGCAGCGAAGCTATTACTCATGCGTTCTTTACAACCAAGGTCGCATCTTCCCACACAAGCGCCTTGACATTGAAGCAATAGCTGCTCTGCCCTGTCTGGAAGAAGCTCTGGATTGCTTCAAAGAGGTTGGACTGCTGCCGTTCGTCACTGACCAAGAGCATTGGAATGAAGAGTTGCTGCTCCAATTCTATGCCACACTTCACATCCGCGGGTATAGCAGAGACCCGAAGACTTGGGTCCTGGAGTGGATGACAAGAAACGTTCATCACGAAGCCAAAGCCTTTGACATCATTGAGCTCACTGGTTTGCCCACTCCTGGCGATCTCTATGAGCATGGCTGTCAGCTTCATAGTGAAGCTATTGAGAGCATCTTTCAGAAGACTGAACCTAATATGAGTCAGATGCTCAGTATGATGAAGCCATTGCCCCAAGATGTTTCTTATCCCACGGAGTTCTTCGTTGAATACCTTGAGTATCTGCCAAGAACCATTTATCACATCATAAGGCGAACTCTCTGGCCAATCAAAGGACATTCTCCCCATGCCAAGCTGGAAGGTGCAATGAAGACTTTGGTCTTCTACATTCTTCATGGAAAATGCTTCAATACACAGGATTTCTTCATTCGCCAACTTGCTGCATCTGGCTCTGATCTGTTTGGTTTGAAGTTCTACGCCCCTTGGGTGATGCGGCTGATCAAACTTCACTCCGCTATCTCATATCAGCCCTCGGCCCGCAACCATCGGATCTTTTTGCCTGATGTGGATATGTCTATTGAAGCCATCTATCCTGAGCCTGCCAAGGAACCTCTCAGTCTTCAGAATGCAGAGCATCAAAGTTTCACTCAGAACGTTGAAGGCATTGAAGCCGTAACTCGTGTGTATCCTTTGGCTGGCACTACACGTGCACCGCATCCTGCTCTCACTGAAGCCACTGACAGTACAACTGCTCCACGACCCAAGAAGCGCACTCATGTTCTCAACGACCGAGAGCTTCTTGTGGCTCTTCATCGGAAACAGGCTAGGCATCATGACTGGCTGAAGCGTCAGATGCAAAGCCTCTTGGTGGATGTTAATCGCATTCGCAATCTTGCCACCAAGAATGCTTTTGTTGCCCATGAAACCTCTCGCCGCACATGGAAAGGGCTAACACTGATGTGTTCTGAAGATGATCTTCAAGAGGATGGCTTCACTGGGCGATTCAAGTTTGACTCCACACCTCCTCAAAGGGCAGTGCTGCGACGAACTCCATCCCTTGAAGACTCTCAGTTCTCTTCCTCTGTTGCAACTGTGAATGCCAGAGTAATCGAGGATGAAGACGATGCTACTTCACCGCCACCTCCTTTAGCACGCTTCGACTCTGCTCCAAGCTCTTCAGCACCGCCAAACACAACCAACGACCCTGCTGCTTCACCTACTCCTCATGGGAACGAGTAGATGCTCTATGTCTTCAAACCTTTTTGGTCCTTACTAACAAAAGGGGGAAAAGCATATGAGGTTTATAGTCTTCAAGCGGGTCCATATGGGTGGGTGCTTTATATTTTGCTTCGTGCTTACAACTCTCGTTTTGCTACATTTGGTTCTTTGAGTTGCAACACTTAAACTCGATGGTCGTCTGCTACTTATTTGCCACCTTGTGTTGCGATGATAAATTCCGCATGTGCGACGATAAATTCCGCACTTAGATCATTCTGCAGACGTCCATTTTCCATTATGCATGTCATTATCTTCATATACTTTCACATGCATAGTGGATTGTCATCATAAGTTGAAGTGGATCTCCACAAGTACAACCTGCCATGTGCATTTGCATTCCAAAAGCAAATTACTTATATGCACATCTTCAGGGGGAGCCCTTGTAACTTATGAAGACAATTCCTTATCCTTTACAATTTCACAGATTATATTCCCCGTTGAAAACTTCAACTAGTTTGTCATAAATCACCAAAAAGGGGGAGATTGTAAGTGCATCTAGTGCCACCCCTAGTTGGTTTTGGAGTATTGACGACAAACCTAGTTGAGGGACTAATGTGTTTGTGAGAATTGCAGGATAACACAGGTAGAAGTCCCTCATTGATTCGGTTTTCCTACCAGAGATGACCCCTAAAAATGTATGAAGACATTGAAGTCAAAGGTGGTATATGAAGATACTCACATTGAATACTATGACAAGAGAAGACACCACATGAAGCCTATGGAGCTCGAAGACTTAGATCTTTCGTAGTTCTCTTTCTTCTATGTTGAGTCATAGGAACCACCGTACTGTTAAGTGGGGTCCAAGAGAACCAGTCAGAATGACTGAAGTGATGCTTAAACAAAACCTATGTCTTCGAGTGAAGACTTTGAGAGCGAATCTTGTCCAGAGTCGGGCAAGTCAGCTTTGCTTGAAGCCCAAGTAAAGTTGTCGTGTGAGTTTGAAATCTGACCATTGGAACACGTGTCAGTTCCTTAGTGACCCAGGGTCATTTCGGACAAATCAGGTCGGGTTGCCAAGTGGCTATAAATAGCCCACCCCCTACAACCATAAACGGTTGGCTGCTCAGATTCAGAGTACGGCTTTTGTCGTTTGAGAGCAACCCACCTCGAAGCCTTTGAGAGAGAATTCCTTGCGAGGATAAAGCCCTAACCACCCAGATCCAAAGAGAATTAGGCATCACTTAAGTCTTCTTATCTGTGTGATCTGAAGACTTATTACACTTGAGGACTGTGCATACTCCAGCCGGTTAGGCGTCGCGTTCCGAGCATCCAAGAGACATTGTGGATTGCTGGTGAACGAAGTCTGTGAAGGTTTGGGAGTCTACCTTGAAGACTTACCAGAGTGATTGGGCGAGGTATGTGTGACCTTAGCTCAAGGGGAATACGGTGAGGACTGGGTGTCCTGAGCTGCGTGTTCAGGACTGGGTGTCCGGGACTGTGTGTCCTAAGGTTTAAATACCTAGCCGCCCTAACCAGACGTACAGTTGTCACAGCAACTGGAACTGGTCCAACAAATCATTGTCTTCAGCGAGTCACTGGTTTCATCTTCCCTTCCCTTTACTTACTGTTACTCCTTGTGAAGTCATTGTATGTTCGCACTATCTTTTGTCTTCACTGAGTGACTGCGTGTTCTGTGTGGCTTCACAATATCTTCCTACCTGATCCTTACTACATTGCTGCTATTAGTCATTGTGCTTTCACTCTATTGAATACTTGACTATGGCTTGCCTAGTGTAGTCTACCTTCCGCTGTAGGGTAATAGGTTTATTTCTATCGTTTGTCTTCATAACTTCCATGTTTTGAAGACTTTCATAAAAATCGCCTATTCACCCCCCCCCCCCTCTAGTTGATATAACGCACTTTCACTTGGCAGCAGAAAACACACAACGTGGGTACACGAACTTGTCGTAGGTAAGTTCTCCGGGGACGGCCTTCGAGCTTGCCAACGTGTGAAGCAAGGAAAGCAGCGGTAGCGGCAGGACATGGCAGCAGGGCGAGGCGGCGCTGCTGATGGGGGAGGGGGGGTTCGGCGAGATGGGACCTACAGGCACGGGAAACAACGGGGATCCACCGGATCTGACGAGGGGATTCGGTCCCCGATGGTGCGAGTTGAACAGGACGACGATGTGGCCTTTGAAGCTTCGCCAGAGGCGTGCGGGCGCGGCGACGCTGCCGGAGAAGATGCAAGCGACGAGGAGGGTTTGGGATGGGGATGCCTGCGTGGCGAGGAGCGCTCAGGCTGCGGCTTGCTCGTCGGCAATGAGTGGAGGCGGAAGTCGCCGACGCAGGTTGGTAGAGGAGGGCGGCTGGCGTCCTCGGAGTCCCCTGCTCGCGAGCACAGGGGTGCGCAGGGCGTAGGAGGAGGCAAACGGGCGAGGGGACGACAGAGATGGTGCATGGCAGGTCGGGTCGCCGGCACGGGCGCCATGGCCGGTGGCGGGGAGGCAGCGGCGAGGTCTTCCGGGCGTTCATGGCAGGGCAAGGCAGGGCGCGAGGTAGGAGAGGGCGTCGGGGAGGATGGGATCGAGGGAGAGGGTGAGGAGGCGCTAGTTTTGCCCTCTATGCGTGACAACGCTTTGAGGGAGATGGGGATCGAGCAGGAGGAAGGAGCGGTCGGCGGCGCTTGGCGGAGGGGCGCGAAGGACGAGGGGAAATCGGGGGGGAGAAAGAAACGGGCGCGGGCGCTCCTCTCCTGGCGGCGCTGGAGGGAGGATGAGAGGGAGAGGGTGAGATCGGGTAGAGGGGTGCAGCGCGTGCGTTGGCGGTGCTAGAGGAGGGGACAAGGGAGAGTGGAGGTCGAGCGAAACGGGCTAGGGTTAGGAAGGAGTGGGGCGGCTGGGCCTTAGGGAGGCCGCGGATGGCTGTTGAGAGGCCTAGCTGGGCTGTGGGGAAGTAGGCCGACCTGGCCGCTGGGCTCTCTCTCTCCTAATTTTTTTCCATAGCGGAAAAATAAAAGCAAAGAAAGGAAGGAGATAAAAGAAAGGGTTAGAGGAAGGACTTGGGCACGCGGACTATATTCCCGGACTCGCAAAAATGTGTATGATCCAAGAAAAATGGAGTGGGCATTTTTCAAAGTTTAAATTCAAACTCATTTGATTTAAATTCAAATGGTTCGAATAGGAAGTGAGGGTTAGGAAGGTCCAAAAATGTTCGGATTTTTGGTGGAGCTCCGGAAAATGATGAAAGAATATATGGCAAGGTTTGAGGAGCAACTCGAAGCAGAAAAGACTTGAGAGTTTAAATTGCAAGTGTGTTTGCGGTTAATTCCAAACTAATGGAATATTATTTTATAGCTCCCTAATAATATTGGGAGGATATATGTTATAAAGATAAAATCACCATGTGCATTTCCCTCGATTTAAATGGATCGAAGATCCATACAATTTATTTATAAAAGTTATAAGATTAATGAAATGATGGCATGATGACATGATGCGATGCAAACATGATGAAATGCAACATGCAAGCAAATGACATGTCAACGTCAGCGAATAACTGGAAGACACCTGACGCATCGGTCTTGGGGCGTCACAGCCGCCGCCGCTTTCCCTCTCTCCCTGCCTACGCCGCCGGTTCCTTTGGGAGATGTTATCCGGCTTGCATGACGAAGCCGAGGACGAGACACCGAAGGATGATACGTCTCCAACGTATCTATAATTTTCAATTGTTCCAGCTATTAAATTATCAATCTTGGTGTTTTATATCATTTGTTGATACTAACCTATTAACCTAGTGCCCAACGCCCAATGCCAGTTGCTGTTTTTTTGCTTATTTTTGGCTTTTCAAAAAATCAATATCAAATGAAAAAATCTTTGGATTAATTTTTTATAGACCAGAAGGGACCCTCGAAGCTTCGGGAGGAGACCAGACGAGATACGAGAGAGCCACAAGCTCAAGGGGCACGCCCCAGGAGGTAGACGCGCCCCATGAGCTTGTGGGCCCCATGCAGCTCCGCTTGACCTAATTTCACTTCTATAAATTCCCAAAAATTCCCAAACCAACATAGAGCCAACCGAAACACTTTTTCCACTGCCACAAGCTTCTGTTCTTCCGCGATCCCATCTGGAGGCCTTTTTGGGTACTCTGTCAGAAGGGGAATCAATCACGGAGGGCTTCTACATCATCCTTACTGCCTTCCGATGATGCATGAGTAGTTCACCACAGACCTAGGGGTCCATAGTTAGTAGCTAGATGGCTTCTTCTTTCTCTTTGATCTTCAACACCATGTTATCCTCGATGTTCTTGGAGTTCTATCTGATGTAATCTTCTTTTGCGGTGTGTTGGGATATGATGAATTGTGGGTTTATGATCTGAATATTCATGAGAAGTAATTGATTCTTTTATGAACTTTATTATGCATGATTCTTATAACTTTGTATTTCTCTCCAATCTATCCATTTGGTTTGGCCAACTAGATTGATTTATCTTTAGTGGGAGAGGTGCTTTGTGATGGGTTCAATCTGGCGGTGCTATATATCCGATGACAGAAGGGGACAAAACACATATTTGTATTGTTGCCATTAAAGGTAAAACGATGGGCTTTATTTATGTTGATTGGGTTTACTTTGTCTACATCATGTCATCTTGGTTAAGGCGTTACTCCTTTTTTTATGAACTTAAAACCATAGATGCATGCTGGATAGCGGTTGATTGGTGGAGTAATAGTAGTAGATGTAGGCAGGAGTCGGTCTACTTGTCTCGGACGTGATGCATATATACATGATCATTGCCTTGGATATCGTCATAACTATGCGCTTGTCTATCAATTGCCCAACAGTAATTTATTCACCCACCGTATGCTATGTGTTCGAGAGAGAAGCCTCTAGTGAAAACTATGACCCCCACCTTAATCAAATTATAAAAACTTAATTCCTTTGCTGCAATTTTATTTCTTTCATTTTGTTTTGCAATTTATCCATCTACCTATACATGATTTGATGTTTGCAAGTAACGAGTTCAAGGGGATTGACAACCCTCTTGCACGCGTTGGGTATAAGTATGTGTTTTTGTGTGTGCAGGTGTTGTTCACGAGGCTTTGCGTGATTCTCCTATTGGTTTGATAAAATTTGGTTCTCACTGAGGGAAATAATTATTTCTATTGTACTGCATCTCCCCTCCTCTCCAGGGAAAATCCCAACGCGGCTCATAAGTAGCAAAGGACTAGGTGGACGCAACCTTTGTCACGGCGGCCGGGGATGGGCTGGATGACATCTAGGGCGGTGGGTCGGGACCGACGGTGAGAATGAGGAGTAAGGGTGGCGGACGACGAGGGCTCGGACGCGGGAAAGGTTGGAGGGAGGCAGGAGGATGCGGAAGAGTGATGGATTTGATGCAATTTATGATGGGGTAGGCATGTCGGGTCCGACGTGGCGGACGCATCCGGGTGCGCCCGGGCATTTTCATATCCGCCCTACATTTAGGATGTATATGAGTGATGCCGGCCAGCCTAGGCGTTTGAGGCCTGTTCAAGGTGCCCGTCTATGTTTTTTTATGACCGATCTGTCCATCCGAATGTTTGAGGCGCAGACTGTAGATGCTCTAAAATATGCTACTAGTACTAATTTTTTTGAAAGACTTGTTTAGAGAGGTTTTCCATAGCAAAAAGAAGTACTACACGTTTGTAATAAATCAGCAATAATTAAAATAAATAAAAGAAATTTTATAATAAATCAACGACAATGAGAGTAATGAAAATCGATCCATTTGCTTGCGTAAATTCCGATGAGCAGTAGGATGCCTTCCGATGAATGAGACAAGCAACGGGCCCACGTAGAGCAATATTCCCTCGTCGATCGCTGTAGAAGGTACAAGCGAGCCCACACCTGCAGTTGGGGTCAAGTCAACCCGCCGCACGGAGAGCGCACACACACAGTTGACGCAGAGCACAGACGACGTTTTACCCTTTTCCACCCGTGCACACGTTCCTCCTCGCCACCGACCTCATGGCCCCACCTTCCCCAGACACGGGGGGTCCACCTGACAGTGGGGTTCGACATGGCATCCAGAACACCCCCGCTTCTCTCTGGGCGGGGGCATCAATTACGGTGATGCCATTTGTTCCTTCTTAATTTGTTTAGTCCCGAAGAATGGCTACCTCGCTTCCCTCGCAAGTCCCGACCGAGCACTTTCTTTCTTTTCCATCCTTCTCCTTCTCCGCTTCTCCCTCCCCGATCGATCCCGGCCAAAAGGCAAAACCCCTACCCACTGAGTCCAAACCCACCCAGCGGGCGAGAGAAAGAATCTCTGGAGAGCGATGCACGCGCCGGCGAGGAAGGCCGCGGGCGGAGGGGGCCGCAGCCCGGTTGCGTCGGCGCTGCTGCTGCTGGCGGTCGGGGTGTTCGCCTTCCTGATCTCGTACAGCGTGCTCGCCATGGTGCTACGAGGCGGCGGTGGCAGCGGCAACGGAGGAGGAGGAGGAACTGCGGGGCTTGGGACGGGAGTGAGGGACCCGGTGGTGCGGATGCCAGAGTGGATGCGGGCGGCGGGCGGCGCGAGGGGCCAGAGGCGGCCCTTCCACGTGGCGCTCACGGCCACGGACGCCCCGTACAGCAGGTGGCAGTGCCGGGTCATGTACTTCTGGTACAAGCGGATGCAGGCGCGGCCGGAGGGCACCGACATGGGCGGCTTCACCCGCGTGCTGCACTCGGGGAAGCCCGACGGCCTCATGGACGAGATCCCCACATTCGTCGTCGACCCCCTCCCCGCCGGCAAGGACCGTGTAAGTACGCCACGACTGACTGTTTTTTTGGTCTCCTCCTCGCTCTCTGTTTCGGTTTGTTTGTTTGTTTGTTTGTTTGTTTGTTGTGCAACGTGGGGCTACGTGTGCAGACGGGCTCTGTCTTCGGGATTTTAAGGCGAGATAAAACGAAAATCGGTGCTTCGCTTCCAACTTGCAACTGCAAAATCAAGTGATTATTATTTCTTTAACTAGTTCTGTTAAGTAGCTGTTAAAGGTCATGAATTTCGCATGTCGAATTTTGTCTGCGCTTGAGAATCCCTTTATGCCGCAACTCGCCACCCGCTCTCTGACCAAGTCCTGCTTTCTTGCCTTCCCTTGAGCACTGTATTTGCCCTGTCAGTTTGAACTTTACTTCCTTCGTTCATGTACACCCAGTTACAGTTACTGGGGGAAGCAACATCAGTTTTGAAATGCTCCGTAGGTTTGATTATGATACTGTCTGCACTGCAGGGCTATATCGTCCTAAACAGGCCATGGGCATTTGTACAATGGCTGCAGCAGGCAAAGATTGAAGAAGAGTAAGTAAAGACTGATATGCCCTTTTGGTTTCCATACTTTCAGTATGGTTTTAACTTTTAATCTTCCACAAGGTACTTTATGATTTGACATCCAGACATCCATGATTAACCAAAAATAAGCGAAACAAGAAAAGTTGTTGCTGGTGTTTGGATGTAAGATGGGACAGATATTTAGGCACATTCATGCCTACTCCCTCTGTAAAGAAATATAAGAGCGTTTAGATCACTAAAGTAGTACATAATATGGATTTCTCTCTCTCTCCATGTGTTTATAACTGTTCTGTTCTGCTTGAATATCACAGGTACATACTGATGGCAGAACCAGATCATATATTTGTGAAACCTTTACCAAATTTAGCTTTTGACAATGATCCAGCAGCATTCCCCTTCTTTTACATCACACCATCCGAACATGAAAAAATTATCAGGAAATACTATCCTGAAGAAAGGGGTCCAATCACAAATGTTGACCCTATCGGGAATTCCCCTGTAATAATTAAGAAGGTAATTCACTGTTGTTAACTTGGTGCTCTATAGACTGCAGTCTCATGGATGAATGAAGCTCCATTCCATTTATTTGGTTTTGCATGATTTGTGTTTCAGTTACCGTTTTGGTTAGTCATTTTACTGAATCTAACTTAATCTCTCGTTATATGAGGAAAGAATAGACACTGCTTGAGAAGATTGCTCCCACATGGATGAATGTATCACTACAAATGAAAGAGGATCAAGAGACTGACAAGGCTTTTGGATGGGTTTTGGAAATGTCAGAATTATCTTTTCTTGTGTGTGAATTTGATAAATGCATTTTCTCATTGTTACTTTGTTATAAATCCAGTTTTTTGTTATTTTTCTTTGGCTTCTAGGTATGCATATGCTGTTGCCAGTGCATTGCATGGGGTTCAGCATATCCTTCGTAAAGATTTCATGATCCAGGTGCTGAAGCTGTTTCTGATTTTCTGACGACAATATACTTGCGCACTAAAAGCGACGTGCTTGATTGACATGATTAGAGCTATTACTGACACCCCTTAAAAATGCAGCCACCATTTGATAAGAAGCTCGACAATACATTTATTATCCACTTCACCTATGGATGTGACTATACACTCAAGGTATTTATTGGGGCCTACTATTCATAAGTCTGATTCTTTTTTACAGATCTCATATTCATATGAAATGAATATGACTGAGGGTAGAAAGTAAAGGCCCCGTTATTTTCTCTCTATTATGTTACTAAACATAAGGCTATTCGGTCGGTCTTCTGGCCATACCACAAGGTATTTGACAATATCCTGGCAAACAATTTCAGGGCGTACTGACATATGGAGAAATTGGTGAGTGGAGATTCGACAAGAGATCATACCAAGATAGGCCACCGCCAAGAAATCTTACATTGCCCCCTCCAGGAGTGCCAGAAAGCGTGGTACGTTTAGCAGCGAATAAATTGGAAAATTACGCAACAAGTTTATTATGATTTTTAAGATACGGAGTTACTGTTTATTGTTCAACATTTACAAAAAATAAGTAGAATTTCATATTATTATTGCATTCATCTTCTATTTGTTTGAATAAGTTTAGGTAACAGATTAATACAGTGCAGGAATTTTATTTACTGCTGCTGTTTTACTATATGCTATGATGATTAGCTTAATGCGAGTTGGTAACTGCGTGTTAGCCATATAATGTTTTTCCTATATCAAGCCGAAAATGTTTCTAAGACTGGGATTTGGAACTTTTAAAAGTGACCACTGAAACTGGCGTAATTTGATTAATTGAGATGAATATGATTGCTAGCATGGTAAGTCTTGGCATACATTGGCTGTGCTTGGGATCGGAAGCTGGAATGCTCTGCGATGTTTTCTATTTAAGCGCTTCTTTCAAGAACAGCGAACCCTTGCGTTGATGTCCCTAACACTTTGAATGAAAGTTTCTTACATCACCACTGTTATCTATGGACTGAAAAAGCGTGTGCGTTTTCATCCTTCTGTTTAAGGTCAATTGATGGTTTTGAAATCATTGCTTCTTGATAATGCTGGTTCTCAATAAAAGTCATTAAACATGTTGAATTTAACAAGGATCGTTATTCCTTTTTAATATCAGGGTAGTATTTGTATCTACAAAATTTGACCACTATCCTTCTGTGATTGCCTGATCTATTCTCCTTGCAGGTTACACTGGTAAAAAGGGTCAATGAAGCTACCGCAAACCTTCCTAGGTGGGATGATGGATTATAATCTATGTGGACGTCAAATATCCGAGCCCCTTAGGGGTATACATCAGAAATACAGTAGATAGTTTTTCTTTCATACTTAGGCCCTGCTAGGAACACGGGAATTTTCCCGATTCCTGCAGGAACTAACTCTTTCCAGTGAATTATCTCTGATCCAAACAGAACCTTTACAGAAAAAAAGAACATAGCAGCCCAGTTTGTTTTCCATTTAAGGTTATCTTGTAAATTTTTCTGACTGGTAAGATTGAAATAGTCATATGATTCGAGCAGAGTTGTGCTTGCACCCCTTTGGCAATGCGGTATGGAGTATATGCACTTTGCCAGTTTGATTATAGATTTGTTTGATTAGAATAAACGACCGTTCGGTTCAACTATACCATCTCACTGACATAAACAGTTTCACCTGCGGAACAGAATCCATGGCGTTGTACTGGTGTCTGAAATTAGTGCTGTTGGCATGTCACGGTGACTTTCTTTCTCTATGTTAGAGGATCTGGTTCCATCCGGAAGGAACGCAAAAGGCGTGTCATGTTCGGCTTGTGCGTTTCATTGCCGTCTGTCAACGCAAGGAATCTGAGCGAAGTCATGCCAAGCACAAGAACCTCATGCTACCAGAGAGACACATCGGACAACCTACACAAACAGTATCAACAACCGGACGCAAAGCATCTATGTACTTCAAATGATCCAGCAGGGCCAACAGTCCAACACCACCTACACCTACCAGTGTCCCAACGCAGAGCAGAGGTCTATGGCGGTGACATGTAGTGCTGCTGTGTTTAGGGGTGCAAGCGGCGTCCCGTGTATCCCCGAAACTAGCAAATTGGCTCCCTCTGGCCTCCACCCTCCCTCGCTTCCATTTTCCTCCTCCTCAACCTCGTAAGCTTCACCCCTCTGCCACCCGCGTCCGACCTTGCCGCCTCTCGACCTGCAGCGCGACACCGTGCCTGACTCCGTCCACCACATTCGGCGTAGCATCACTACTAGAATTTCCGAGTTTCCTGAGTACTATAAAAACTCGTCGAAAGCTGTTTTACACTCGGCATACTGTTTGCCGAGTATAGTTCTTGGCTAAGGGTACTCGGCAAAGACTTTTTCGAGCACTAAACATGGGACTCGGCAAAAAATAAGGGACTTGACGAATCGTACGGAGACGGCGGCTGCCACATGGCAGACGACTTTGCCGAGTACTGCACGCAGGTACTCGGCAAATCTAACAGCCCAGGAACGAAGCACGTCACCTGAAATATTTGCCGAGTTTTGCTCGACAAATCTTGGCAAACCCCATCTTTGCCGAGTATTGTTTGCCGAGTAGGCCCACTCGATGATACCGTGCCCAAGCAAGCCCCAGCTGCCATGTTTGCCGAGATTCATGTACTTACACTCATGAAAGTTCGGACCATGCTACTAGAGAAGAACACGTGGCTTCTTCGCCGAGCTTTGTTCTCGGCAATTACGTTTTACCGAGTGGTGTACTCGGCAAAGATGAAGTCATATGTTCTGTTTTATTTGCTTCTACATCTGCCCTGCAACAAAAGACATACAAACAGTACAAAATTGTCTGCGGACAGTACACATCATAGGCAATGCACAAGAATCATAACAAATTCAATGTTCTTCATCAGATTAACTAAAGCGCCATAACAAGTCCCAAGTGTTCATCAAACTAATTAAAGCATCACAATGAGTCTAAAGTTCTACATCAAACTAACTAAAGCATCATTACAAGTCTCAAATAGTCACTAAAACCTCAATGTGACCCATTTGTGTTACATGGACCACACAAGCATCAAACTAAGAAAGATCACAAGTAGGACAAAGAGGTTATTCATCCACCTCCACCCAATCTGATTTTCTCCCTACGTGAAGCAAATACGTGGAGTAAACATGCTCTGCCTTCTCTATAGTATCATACCCTTTGTGGCAATTGTCTTTGTAATGGTTGACTTGTTCATGGCATGTTTTCCATGAATCATAGACTCATGGATGTCTACCTGAGTACACCACATACCACCTCATCTACAGAAGGGAGAATAACAAATTTCAACACATAACAAAGTGTTAGAAAAACACATGCATGGAGACACATATAAAGGCTTCATGATTCATATACCAAAGGCATCAGAAGTTGTCATCCGAGTCCACATCATCATTTACATAAGTACATGATCATGAATTTCATTAAGAAACACTTCAGATCGTCTTTGATCCGCAGGTCCATACACCACCATGAGAAACGACCTAAGGCCGTTGCTCCTGTGTGTCACCTGGGCCCCCACAAAAAATTCGCCCTTCTCAAACTGTAACAGTTCCAAAGCAAGATTGTTGACACCTGGGTGCAGAAAGCGCAGATGTCGTCGGGCTCGGCCGGTGCGGGGGCGCAGGCACTGTCGGGCTCGGGCGGCACCAATGCAGAGCAGCGCACTCATCCACCACAGCAGCGGCCTCATGGAAAACGAAATCAGGTGCACCCTACCAAGAATCTTGACCTATGTCCAATCTGCAAGTCTCCTGAACATCCTCCTGCACGCTGCCCTCAAGCTTTCTGTGACCGTTGCAATAAACTAGGTCATCTTGCTTCTGTCTGCGTCGAGTTTCTGCCATGGGATTGCATTGCTCCTATGTGTGCCTTTCAGTCTAAAGGGCAGGGTTTCTATTTCATACATGATTCGTGTACTGCCAGTCAGGTTAAGGAGAGGGCCAATAGCATCGTTGTTACTATTGTAGAAGGGGAAACATCGACCCGTCAAATGGAGATTGATCTTAGTGACTACTTGGCTATGTGCTGGCGTTGCTCTGCTCATGCCATTGGCCCTGGAGTTTTTGTTGTTAGATTTCCTAATCCTAGGGCTGTAGCTCAAATCTGCTATGTGGGCAAAGTCACTCTCAAAACAAGTGGTGCGGTGATACACGCCACACAGTGGTCATCTGCTGTGGGGGCCAAGGGGGTTATGGAGGTGGCCTGGGTGAAAGTCAGCAATATTCCTCTGGACAAGAGAAGTGAAAGAAACCTAGCCTATGTTACATCTTTAGTTGGTGTTCCACTTGAGATTGACAGTGCTACCTTACATCGCCCAAGTTCAGTTCGGGTTAAAATGGGATGCAGGAATGTGGATGAAATCCCTATCATTGCTGAGGCAGTCCTTGGAGGTCATTTCTATGACTTCTTCTATGAAGTAGAACAGGTTTTGGTTAGGGATCCTGATAGAGGAAAAAAATCAGTTGAGATTACTCAGAAACCTGAACAAAATATGGGGAAAGATGGTCCTATTCAGACGGCTCCTGGAGCTAAGATGGCCAGTATCTCTCCCGGACCTGGGCTGGCTCCTTCCACGTCCAAGGGAGAGAAACAGGACATCATTCGGGAGTCGCAGGAAAGCGTTGAGTCTGATGATTCCTTACATACCACTTTGTTGATTGATACGATGGCCCAAGAACAGGACATGGGGGAGGATGGTGTAAGTAACCTTGACAATGAAAAAGAATCTGTTCCTCATATATTCAAGAGTAGCCTAAAATTATACTCTGATGTTGTGAGATCATGTTCACAGGTGAATGAGGTGAATGAATACAAACGAAGCAAGTTGGGTGGGGGCAGTACATACAGAGTTGAGCTACCTGACGAAGCGGGGGAGGATGAGGTGATTCCTACTCCTCCTCTTGTCACCGAAGAAAATCTGCGCTTCAGCTTGCGTAATGTGCAGAACAAAGCGAAAAGGATGGACGACAAGGCTATGGCAGCAATGAAAAAGAGAAACCTAGAAGGTAATCACAATAGTCCCAACTCCTTTGATACGCTATCTAATCCTGAATTAATTCTTAAAGCGGTTAAAATGGGAGTAAATATTCCTGATACAGATTTTGCTTGCATTGATGTGCTTAGAGAACTTGAAAGATATCGCGATAATGACATTCAGGAAGAAAAGAAAGAGGATGGAAAGAATATGGAGAATCCTATGATATTAACTAATGCCAAAGGGGACCAAACTCCCCTTAGTTTGAGATGGGGTGATCAAAACGATATAGATGAGGAGAATTTCACAGTGGTTAAATCTAAAAAGAAAAGAGATAGAAAAGTCAATGTGGTTGTATCCAAACCTGTGACCAGAAGTCAAAAAAATCATGTCTCCTTGCTAGATAAAAAGGGTAATCCTACTCTGCCTCCTAGTAGGATTACCAGAAGAGGGAAAAACAACACCTTAATATGAATGGTATTTTCTGGAATTGCAGAGGAGCAGGGAAGAAAGGGATGCCTACCTGCTTCTCTGACCTAATGAGAGATCATTCCCTAGATTTTATAGGCCTTCAGGAAACTATGAAGAAAAAGTTCTCCCGTAAGTCTTTAAGAAAGATGGACTCTTTCGATAGATATAATTGGAACTAGACTCCTTCTATTGGCAAATCTGGCGGTATCCTTTGTGGTATCAAGAAAGAAACTCTAGAGGTGGTATCCTGGATACCTGGTAACTTCCTTCTTCAAGCTAACTTGTACGATGTTAAACACAAGAGTATGTGGACCCTTGTAGTGGTTTATGGAGCGGCCCAAGATGATAGAAAAGAGGAATTCCTTAATGAATTAGCTTATACTTGCTCCCAGATTCATGTCCCCTATATAGTGGGTGGAGATTTCAATATCCTCCGCAGCAGTGAGGAGAAAAACAAAAATTTGACACACTCTCACTACACTGACAGATTTAATGATGTCATACAATCCCTGAATTTAAGAGAAATACATATGGGAGGGGGTAAATACACTTGGTCCAATAAACAGAAACATCCTACTTTGGAGAAATTAGACAGAGTCCTCATGAGTTTCGAGTGGGAAGAGCTATTCCCATTGGCATCTGTCCGTAAATTGGTAAGAGATACTTTGGACCACAATCCCTTGCTTCTGGCCACTGATGTTGTGAAAACCAACCCCTCCCATGATCGAGAGTTCAGATTTGAACTAAGCTGGCTTAAAAATGAAGATTTTTATATCAAAGCAAAAAAGATTTGGGAACAACCTATAAAGTCTGAAGATCCCATCGACATCTTAAACATAAAGCTAAAGCGTATCAAAAAATATTTCAAAGGATGGGGGGCTCACTCCTTTGGGCATGCTAGGAAAAGGAAAAAGTACATTAAAGAAGAACTGGAGAGAATAGAAAAGATGGAAGAAAATGGCCCCCTTGGTCCAGAAATTTATGAAGAGAGAACTGCCTTGTGTGCAGAATTAAACGAGCTCCTGATTACGGAAGAGTTGTTTTGGTTACAACACTCCAGTGAGCGTTGGTTGCTCAAAGGAGATCGAAACACAGCCTTCTACCATAGAGTTGCAAATGGGAGGAAGAGAAAAAAATACTATTCACTCATTCGCTGCGGGGGAGGTGGTGATTGAGGGTACACAGAACCTACTAGCACACGCAACCTCGTTCTACAAAGAACTTTTTGGCCCTGCTAGGGGCAACATGTTTCACTTATCTGCTGATACGTGGTCGGAAGAGGAAAAACTTAGTGAGGAGGATAACATCTTGCTCACTAGTGAATTCACAGAGGAGGAGGTGAAGAGAGCTTTGTTCGGGATGGGATGTAACCGAGCACCAAGGCCGGATAACATCCCAGCGGAATTCTATATGCAGTGTTGGGAGTTTGTGAAAAAAGATATCATGCACTTGTTCGAAGCTTTCCATTCGAACAAGTTAGACATAGCTCGTCTGAACTATGGCATTATTACTCTAATTCCCAAGATGAAAGGAGCAAAGAAAATACAGCAGTATCGTCCAATATGTCTTCTGAGATGCCCATATAAGCTTATCACCAAGGTCTTAGATAACCGGGTGGCAATGTTTGCTGATATTCTGATCAGTAAGCACCAGAATGCATTTATCAAGCATAGAAATATCATGGACGGGATCCTCACTTTGCATGAAATACTTCATCATACTCATCATAAGAAAAAAGTGGGGGTGGTCTTGAAATTAGATTTTGAGAAAGCCTATGATAAAATCAATTGGGAATTCCTCCTAGATTGTCACCGCGACCGAGGGTTTGGTGCAACCTGGTGCGGCTGGATAAAAAACATCCTATACAATGGTACTGTTAGCGTCAAGTTGAATAATGAAAGAGGACCTTATTTTCAGAGCCACAAGGGGGTGCGCCAGGGCGATCCCCACTCCCCTTTTCTTTTCAACCTAGCTGTTGAAGCGCTGTCTAAGATGATCCGTAATGCTCAAAAAGAGAAACTTATCACGGGGTTGGCTCCGGATCTTGTTAAAGATGGGGTGGCCATTCTCCAATATGGTGATGACACAGTCATCTGCCTCGAGCATGATAAAAAAGCAGCTGTGAACCTGAAACTATTACTATATATCTTCGAACTTATGTCTGGACTAAAGATAAACTTCTTGAAAAGTGAAACCTTGTGTGTGGGAGGGGATGACGATACAGTGGCCTTTTATGCAGATTTGTTTAACTGTCAGATTGGTCATTTCCCTATGAAATATTTGGGAGTGCCGGTCAGCTATTCCACTCTTCGCAACCTGCACTGGAATTTTGCTGATGATAGATTTCTTCAATGCTGTGAAACTTGGATAGTCAACGCGGCCTCCTCGGGAGTAAGATTAATCCTCCTTAACTCCTCTCTCACTAGTATCATTTACTTCTATATGTCCATGTTTCTTCTTCCTAAGATGGTCATTGAGAAGCTGGCTAAACATCGTAAACGTTTTTCTGGCAAGAACACGAGGGACGCAAGAGATACCACTTAGTTAAATGGTCCAGAATTTGTAGATTTAAAAGCAAAGGAGGCTTGAGAGTGAAAGATCTCCGTAAACAGAATATTAGCCTTCTCACCAAATGGTGGTGGAAGCTAGAAACACAACAAGGGTTGTGGCAAGAGGTGATCCGGGCAAAGTATATGAAAAAAGACACGGTGACCTCTATCAAAAGCAAATTTAGTGACTCCCCTATGTGGAAGGCAATCATGAAGGTAAAGGAATACTACCTAGCAGGTAGGAAAGTAGTGCTGAATTCGGGCAATCCTGCTAGGGTATGGAAAGATCCCTTGAATCAAGAAATTTCTATGGATCAAAAATATCCTATGCTATATAGCATTTGCAATAAGCAAGAAATCACGGTGGAGAAATTTAGAAATGGTGTGGGGGATGATTTCTTCCGAAGGCAACTACACACGCCGCTGTTAGATCAGTGGAACGAGCTTAAAGATATAGTTGACTCCTGGGTGCTGTCCGAGGAACCTGATCAAGTTATTTGGACTCTGGGTAAAAAGAAAAAAAATACGACCAGGTCGGTCTACGATCACCTGGAAAAAAACTTATTAGGGTGTAACTATAGGTGGATTTGGCAAACAAAAATCCCCTTAAAGATCCAAATTTTCACGTGGCAAGTCTTCGAGGATGCTATCCTGACTAGGGACGTCATGAGCAAAAGACGTTGGCAGGCAACCCCAGATGTTGTTTCTGCAGGGAGAGAGAGACGTCGACGCATTTGTTTTTCACTTGTCCTGTGGCCAGGGTAATCTAGAGGACGGCGGGGTGCGTTTTTGGCACGGACAAGTGCCCGAACAATATATGGCAATACTTCTCTTGGTGTTATGCCTTCCTCCAAGACGGAGAATTTTTTTATACATTTGGGCTTGCGGCCATCTGTTGGGCAATTTGAAACAGTCGCAATCAGGCTACCTTCGAGGGAAAAAAGTTACAGACTCCTTTCGCAGCAATTTACTCTGCATGTGGTTTCATGTCTTATTGGGCAGGTATGATGACTGGAGAAGATCGGGAGGCGATGGAGCGGGGGGCCAAGATGCTCAGGGCCAACGCATCAAACATGATGAGGATCTGCGCGGCCTCAGGCGAGAAGGCACATGACTGATCTGACAGGACGTGGTCAGCAAAATCTGGGTCATGAGGATGTGGAGCTAATAGTCTTGGGGTCCTTCGTCATGCTTATTTTAGTTACTCTCTGTCGCCTGCTCCTATGTGAGCTTGTGGTGTCGCTCCTGCGTGAGCCTTTTGGCATCCTAAAAATTATTGAACACTCCTGGTTTAGGTCTAGTTTGCGTTTTTGGGTGTCCTTGGGTTTTTGCCCCATGATAAGCTGCTCGATGACGGGTGCTTATAGTGCGTTTCTCAAGGATGCTCTGAACTCGATTTTCCCTTTACAGTTTCCTTGGTAGCTTCAGTTTCGGAACTCTGTATTTCCGTTATGTCAAAGTAATGGAAAGAGGTTATGCCCGGTTCAAAAAAAAAGATTGTTGACACCTAGTAATATCCCCCCTGGGTGTACATGGGCCGGCACCAACGCCCATTTAAATTCCGCATTCCCTCCCAACGCTTCAAGTTCCTTGTTAGAAAACGATCCTCTGATCGTTTCTTGTAATGCCATGAAGTCAAGTTTTTCCTCATGAATAAATTCCCGCAACTGATTTCTATGATCGAGCTACCCAACCCCTCTAATGTTCCATATAATTCCTTTCTTTGATCAGGGAATCTAGGTCCCGACCCCATTTTCATCAGATTTCCGGCCACCTCTCCCTTGAAAACGGCCACGCGACACACCTTGGCATGCACGATCGGACGCATGAATGTAGCCGGCCTCCTCTCTAACCTGGCTCGCTTCCGTCAATCTGCTCATTTCTCTGGCTTTCAAGTTTGTGGCTCGCGTTCGGACCAACACCCGATTGGCCTCGCTAGCCACCACCACGTCTTGCACCAATTCATGTGCATGCAAACTTTCGACTTCCTCCAAGGGATCACCCTAGCTTGTCAAATCTTAACTCCAAAGGCCTCATGCAATCATCAAAATCAAAGAGAATCACGACATTTTTACTCGCATACCATGGGGGCTCCTCCCACACGCGATCTCAGTCTCTTTGACAAGTGAATTCAATAACGAACGTGTTATCGCCCAATTACTCCATGCAAGACGAAGGGCACCCGAGATTGTTTCGATGTGGAAGGTATGGCGATGAAGTACTTTTTCAGCTAGCATCCACTTCTCATGTTCTTCCTCTTCGGGATCATTCAGAACCAGCGGCGTGGCCTCCTCCTCAGATATCTTCGGTTTTCCTAAAGCCTTCGCTAATTTTGCCCTAGCCGCCCTAGGCGACAAAGGCCCGTGCTCCGTGCCTCGACCAGAGGATGTCGCCATCCACCAGTCAGTCTCTCTGTTGCCCCATCGATAAGATCGACAGGTGCCACCACAAAGTCTGGCCTCAAAACCCTAGTTGCCTCACGTGGGGTCTCCTTATTTTTCGAAGGAAAAATTATTGACTTCCATCCACCTGCAGTATGACCTGCCGTAGGCCAACCACTATATCTGGCCATGGGATACCCAGCCCGGCCGGCCTGAAAAAGCCCGACCCGACCCAGCCTGGCCCGGGCCGGCCTTGGGCTTGTATTTGCGATTTAGGGAAGGGGCCCAATGGGCTATTTCATTGTTGGGCCGGGCCTGGGCCTAATATCTAGGCCCGACTGCTGGGCTGGGTTGACGCCTGGGTTTTCTGCTATGGGCTTTGTTAGGCCCGGCCCGGAGCCTGATATGGCCAGGTATACCACCCACTCGTGGCGTAGGAGTCCTACGCCGGCTACGCGTCTACGGGAGACACAATATACATACGGAAAAACGTAGACACGTTCCCCGGCCCGAGGAGAAAAGATTCAAACGATAGCCAACCGAACCGTTTGAACATCCTCCCCGTCTTCAATTCAAATCAAGAGCGCGCGCGGCTCTATCCAAGGTAATCAGCGGAAACTAAACCGCCTCTTCACCTTCACATCCCACGTCCCCCTCCTTCATTAAGCACGTCCGTGGCACGCCCGCCCACCTCCCCCACGAAGCAGCGAGCGGAATCCAAAGCGCGGTCAAGCCTCCATCATCAAAGGGGAGTTACCCGGCCTCCCTTGGCCTTCCCCTATAAAACCACACGCCTGGAGCACGCGCCTGCGCTTCACATACACAGCCGCGCACGCCATTGCATTCCAGGCCGGAGCAACGAGAGAGAGAGCAGCCTACGGCCGCGGGCGTGCCTTCCTCCGCGTCCTGCTGCACCGCCGCCGGGCCGCCGAATCCGAGGTCGTCGAGCGGGCCATGGCGGCGCTGATGATCGGTTCCTCCTCCAAGCCTGCGCTCCTCCTCCCCGCGCTGGCCTTCGTCCTTGCATTCGTCGCCATCCCCGCGCTCACGACGCCGGCGCAGGGGCACGTGTTCCACGTCGGTGGCCCGCGCGGGTGGCGCGTCCCGGACGCCAACACCAGCTATGGCTGGTGGGCCATGAACAACCGCTTCCACGTCGCCGACGAGCTCTGTGAGTCATCCACCGATCTCATCGTTTCTTCCATTTCCTGCCACACAATTACCCTTACCATGTCACCAACGGCGAGCGTACTTGTGTTGTGTGTGATTACTCACAAGGTCGTGTGTGTGTCCTGCAACCTGATCCTGTTTTGATTCCAGACTTCAAGTACGAGAACGACTCGGTGCTCCTCGTCTCCCGCGAGGAGTTTGACGCCTGCAACGCCACGGACCCCCTTTCCAGGTTTGCCGACGGCAGCACCACGGTGCGTCTCGATAGGCCGGGCTTCTTCTGCTTCATCAGCGGTGAGCCGGGGCATTGCGAGGAGGGCCAGAGGCTCATCGTGCGCGTCATGGTGCACCCGGCCGAGCCTGCGCCCGCGCCTGGTCCGGCAGCCTATGCGCCAGGCCAAGGCGGAGACGGCTCTGGGTCTGGCGGCGGACACGGTGGGTCTTCACCGGGCACGTCGTCTGCTGCCGCTGCGGTTGCTGCCGGCGGCGTCGCTCTCGCTGCAGCGATGGCCGCTCTTTGTGTCGGTCTCGTCTTGCTGCTTCAGTGATCAGTTTGCTCTTCTACTAGATAGTCAGGTTTTATTATTGAGGTTTAATCAATTCCTTCTCTATTAGAGTTCATCCGGTGGTACTAGTGATTCGTGATATGGTACTATTATCATAATTAGTTTGGTTATCCTGTGTAATGACAATATTGTTTGGCTTTCTTCGATCCCTATGACTGTGTTTGGATTACATCTATACTAGTAGTATTCCTTGAATCTTCTGCAAGTGTGATACTGTGATCCGTGGTAAACTTTTTGAGTTTACATCAATGGTACATATCTCGTACAAGTTCTTCGGTGAACATAACTGAAAAGACTACAAATTGATACGAGTTAATGTAAAGTGCCATATCAAACATGTGAGAACGGCACCAGGATTTAGTCCCATTTCATAAATGCTTGAAAACGTCCAGGGTACAATTATATGTACAAGTTGTTGCACATCCATGTCTCAGTTAGTGAAATATATACACTGATCGGTCAAGAGTGTCTACCATGGCTCAGAATTTTTGGTCCAGTAACTTGCAGCAGGTCTGTGGCTGTCCCAGCCATCCTCTGCTAAAATTAGGTTTACTCGTGCCGTGAGAGTGTTCACTGCGTCGTCCTCCAACATCTCCAGTGGATTGGTCCGGGGCTGTCCAACCTGTAAGGAATAGATGTAGAGTGGCATTTAGAGGCGGTGTAGTATTTACAATGGCTGAATGCCAGATTTGAAGATAAATACCATGGCAATTTGGTACGATGTTAAGTACTGCAGGCAATCTTTGTAGTAGCCACAGTGGTACAGAAGGGCAGCATAGTCCCTAAGCTCACAGGGATTGTGATTCAGCAGGATCAGTCTCTCGCAAGCTGCCATCAAGATGCATGGTATGAATGAACCTGATCAGTGACCGCTAGAAAATGCAGATTTGGAGAAAACGGGACTTAGGGTAAATACAGAAAAGAAAGGCAATGGCCTATCTGTTTCCAAAATTCTTGATGATGGGGAACATGGAATGTACAGGTGTGGACAATTTGGATATATCATGAATAAGAAACAGAAGAATCAAAGGCACTACTGTGAATTATCAATGAGGTGACTTGTTCTAATCATTTTAACGGAAGATCCATGAGTTCCACCACGCCGTCCTTGTATACACCTCCAGATTAATAAGATACTAAACGGAAAGGTGTTGTACCTGCCAAAGCACGACGCATATCACCAAAGCGCACATTAGTCCATACTCCACGCATCAACCTATGTTGAGCAGATTTAGCAGCAGCCATCTCTATGGCACTGTAAAAATAAAATCACGTCACTCTAGTGTCATAATTCGTATCATGTATGATGACAATAGCAATTATCTGCTGACCAGGTTATACACAAAACGAACCTTATATTGCCACATGACCTTGCTTGACTGCCGCCTACATTACCAGGGCCATGGTGGTTTGCAGCAACAGCATTCAAAAATAAGCTACTTGACTGATTAGACTGGAACGGCCAAAACATACCCTTCAGAGTTTGTAAAATCTGGAAAACGGATTAATCAAAGTAAGCCCAAATGTCATTGCATTCAACAGATGTCAACTTTTGGAGCCTTACAAAATCACCATTAAAAGAAGAAAACCAAAGCATGATAGCTAACATTAGGAGAAGCAAACTATCTTTAGAGATAAGCAACCATCTAACTCCCAGAGCAAGCTATTCAGGGTTGGGATACAGTTCCAGATCAAAGTCCAGTTAAGATATTATTCAGAAAAATACCCAATTAAGAGTTGACACCTAAATTTCTGGTTCTGAGTATACGAATCAGGTGTAACATCCAGAATCATCAGGTAAAAACCATGTAATGTTACCTGGTTTGGGGGATACGCAATAACTTTGCAAGTGTAACTGAACTGTCGGGTCTCAAACATGAGCGGGTGAAACAAAAAGACCCTAAGGAAAATCTCTCCCTAATAATAAAGCACGGATTGACTTTGTCGGGTTCACCATCACAATACGCTTTCTTCCTGTGATTTTACGCTTTCAATTTGAATTTAAACATATACGCGAGGTGGTACTAAAACCGTTTCGTTCGCGGGTGACAATTGTTTCCGAACGTAGTGATGTTGGGCTGGTATCGGTTCGCTTCTGTTTAGGGCCTCCGCCTGGGCCACGATACCATCACTGCTGGGACTCCTCCCCTGTTCTGGTTTTCTTGGTTGGTTTCCAACTTTTTTTTCACGTGTAGGTCATGTGTGTAAGCTACGGAATCCTCGATCTCGATTAGCCACGCTGACTTACAACTCTCGCTAATAAAAACAGAGCCAACGATGTCGACTCAATCCATCTCCAGGTTTGATGCAAGAAACCCTAAACCTAGCGACATCGTTGCCAAAGACGGGAGCAACATCGGTGCCGTCTGCCGTGCTGATCGAAGTTGAAGCAACTGCGGCAACGTGAACAAGCTGCACAGCTACGGTGGCAACGGCAACATCAGCGACAGGAACAATCTCACGAGAGTAGGGCTACCTCCACGTAGGGTGCGGCCCCGCGTCGCTAACCGTGATGGGCGCCTGCATCATTCTTCTCGCCACCCCGCGTCGTCGTCGTTGGGGCTGCTCTAACCGTGGTGGGCACCTCCGCGCTGGCATCATTCTCCTCGCCACCATTGTTGCGACCAGTGTCGTCGGTGCATGTGTTGCAGCCTTGCAGGCCGCTGTCGTGGACGGTTGGCTGCTGGAGGTTATGATCGGGGGAGACAACGAGCAGAAGGAGATTGGGAAAGAGAGGGTGGAGGAGAAGACAACGAGATCATGATCGATCGCAGAGATTGTGCGGCACGTCCGGTGTGGCGCGAGCCCGCATCTACGAGTGGCCGTCGTCAAGTGCGTACTTGAGGAATACAGAGAGGGAAGGCGATCAGCTAACATGGTGTCGGAGTTCCTCCAAGATTTCGTTTTGCACACCTAGGACGGCCATAGCACTAGGCAGATGCGGCACCAAATCATAGTCCTAGACTCCTAATGCACCTCCTAGCACATATAGGCGGTGCTTCTTAAGTACGTACCTAATTCTGATTTGTATGGATGGCCTCCTCCTACACACAACTAGAGAACTGATAGGTTATTTCCTTTCCTAGCATGGCCTGCACCACACTGCTTGCAGCAGTGGTGCCAAAAATTACTGCCCATACGTACTCATGTGCCAATTAATTCTCTAGGTGTCGTTGCTTCCTGGTATGTACTTAGTCTCATCATCTTTTGTTTGATATATGTTGGTGATTTTCCCAATGGATTTCCTAATAGTAGAGAGCATGCAGACTAGGATCTTTGTCAGGCCACCTCAAGGTTGCCGGCAGCAGCTACAAGTGTCCAGAAAAACTCTGCTATCCTCGAGTGCCACTTATTAGTGTAAACTACTAATGTTTTCTTACTTATATTTTTGAGTATTTGTGTTCCACACAATTATTCTTAGTCATGATATGCTGACATGAAGTTCCTCTTCTAGGACAAGCATGGGGGTGTGCCTTATTGCATAGTTGAAACAAGAGATGTATAACATTCCCTTTCTTTTTAATTGACAGACAGTTCTTCACATTAAGTTGTCATTTGGTTTCACAAGTTTTTACACTAATTCAGTCTCATTGTTTTAGTAGGTTTTCCAAAAACATGTTACCCTGCTCCTCCCGTCCATAAATATCCCTCAAGGGTATCATGTTTGTTTTTTAGTTATCCAATTAATATTGTCTAGACTCACTGAAAGCCTGTATTTTTCTGTCCTAAGGGGTATTGTTCCATTGATTCTTTTTGTTGGATTTGGCTGTAGTTGTCAGTCTTTGGCTCTTTGCAGACGGTGATCAATATTACAAGTGATTACAGTTTCTTAATCGTATTTGTCATGATTATTTCCTTTCTTACTAGATTACTGTTGGTATACTTATGATTTCCTTCATGCATTCATCGACATTATCATAGTTCCCAGTAGAAGTTGATTGAAAGGTTTCTAATACATAATATTCACTAGCAAGTTCATCGATGGACTGCCCACCTAAGCTATATAGCAGAGGGTTTGCGTAATGCATGCCATCTTTAATCTTATGGTTACTTCAGTAATAGTAAAGAATAGTCCTATATATTTGCAACCAACTCTTCCCTTCATGATACAATAGTCCAGTTTGTACATTTTTATTTTTACACAAGTCTTACCGGTGACGGACTCTTTGCTTATTCTGAAAGTCGGAAGTCACATATAAAATGGTCTCCCTCAATTGTAACCCAAACCGAATCGCAAGTTCTTGTGCACGAATTGCACCGCCTCAAGCATCCATCTCATTAACTTCGCGGAACTTTGCCTGTCTATGCTCCACCCATGGTACGCCGTTTATGCGCCTAAAAGTGTTGAATGACATAATCCATTCATTCATTATGTCGGCTCATCGAGGAGCTTCGAGCAGAAGCATAGGGAGGCCCTCCAAGCCCAGGCAGTGGAGCATGCCGGAAAGCTCAAAGAGGCCCTCGATGTCATCAATGCCGCTGACACCGCCAGGGTGACATTGGCAATCCAAGTAGGTGGAGGAACTTGAAGACGATGCGATGTTTTTTCTTTCTTTCTCAATTTTAATATCACTCTTTATGCATTCATGGTTGTGTTTGTGTGTGTGTGTGTGTGTGGCTTGGGGGCTGGGGGGGGGGGCACATGTCAAACGGCGGTGATGTTCTCATTTCAAGTAACTAGATGCTGCCCCGCACGTTGTTGCGGAAATATTTTGCAAGATATTTTAATGTGATTAGTTGTAAAATGTTTGAAGTAATAATATAAAAAGCTAAAACTAAAAATGCATACAATTTATTATGTTTGATTACTATATAGTTGTAAAATGTTTATTAAATATATATAGGATAATAGAATGAAAATTCTCATGTATGTTTGCATGTACAGATGGGTCGGCAACAAAAAAAGGATTACAAGTTCACGAAACAACAAGTCAATGCAGGATGCGATTGATCACATTCATCGAATAGGTGGACAACATGACACCATTGGCGATGGTGGTGAAGAGAAGTGGCATAAAGGATGAGCCACTTGGGGTGTGCGAGGATCTGTTTCCCGTTGCAACGCACGGGCACACTTACTAGTAAATTACTTACAGTTGTATTTTATAATGTGTATGAAGCTAAGAAAGCAATAAGTGGTGAAAACTGAAAAGGCCTGCCAAACTCTAGTTTATTTTCTGAACAGAAGATTTGTATACGGATAAGTATGGAACAGAACCCAATAATAAGTTTAGGCTAGTCCGGAATGTCGTGAGAATGAATTGTCTAAAGTTACGAAACACCATTGACAGTATTTGCATATAAAAGTTGCCAAGAAGGGATTGAACTCAAGTCTCATTCTGAAACCTGAAACCAATATGGTAGCAATTTTGCTGCTAGTGCAGAAGCTGATGAAAATATCTCCATTCAGCAAACCAGAGCGAGTTAAGATTTCTCAATTGCAGGATACTTCCCCAAAAACATTAAATGAGTATTTAGAAAATGCTCAAAGATATTCTTGCCCGATACTTCCACAGCTATTTAGCAGACTAATGACGTTTGAAAATGAAACATCTGGAATGAAGATCAAAATAAGCTCACCTCAACCAAAAGTGACTTTGCTGTCATAATATTTGGTTCATCACAAAACTTGCTTCTTCGTTTGTCATAGCCCCTAGGGCAGCCATCAAGATCATGTGGAAAGGAGATCTCCTCATCGAAGTCTAGTAAGCCATATAACCGTAGTGTCTTTAGCATCTCCGAATATATCAACGAAAGCATTAGAGCTGATCCTGATCGGCATGTCAAAGTCTGTCAATTGTAGACAACAAAAACAACATTAGAATGGATAGACCACACACATGGCAATCACGTGAGATTACATACAAAGCGGAGAAGACGGGGTCAATCATACCGAGTGAAGATACATAGCCCGAGCATCTGATGCTACGTTTGTTCTTCGAAAGCCCTGAATGAAAAATTGCAACGTGGTAACATGTTAGCACATCAATTGATGGTACAACTGATAGATGGAACACACCATTCGGCATATAATTTAATGAAGGGCTTGAAATTGCATATTCAGAGTCTCAAATAGATACCAAAATGTGCCCATGGCATTTATGCCGATTTATCCCAAAATGTAACATGATCGCATCAATTTGACTGTCAAATTACCTTGTGGACGTAGAGGTAGCGGTCGAGGTGGTCGAAGAAGACCTCGGGCGGCGCGCCGGAGGGCGGGAGGAATCCCGCGGCGAGGAACCCGGTGGAAAGGTCGTCAAGGCGAGCAATGAAGGCGTCGACGGGCAGCGGCACGGAAGAGTGGGAGACGAGCGAGTCGTCCTCGGCCGCGATACAGAGCGCGGCCCGCGCGAGATCGGCGCCGCGGCTGATGGCGATGCTGGTCTCCGCGTTGAGCCTCGTGAGCCTCCCAATCTGCGTCGCGAACCCCTCCCTCGCCGCCCTAGCGTGATCAGTGACGACCCCCGCGGCCTCGAGCGAGTCGTGCAGCACCATCCGAGGTAGGAGACCTCCGCCGCTGTCATCCGCGTCGCCGGAGTTGGCACAGGCCCGGATAGTGTAGGAGGCTCTCCCCCGTCGCCTGCATACAGTCGAGGGGGAGGAGGGGAAGCCGTGGTGACGGCCGAGACCGGAGGGGGGAGCACACACCGCCGCGCAACTCATGGCGCACGGGGCGGCGAACTACGGGAGCTACTCAGGGGCAGCGTGAGGCGACGACTACAGGAAAGAAATATCTCGGCCTTTCACCTGCTTCTCTCGGCCGGGTAATCCACCACAATTTGCAATTTCAGAATCCAATTTTACGGAGAAATGGCCAAATTTGGATGTGAAAAAACGCGAACTTAAAAAGAATGGTTTAGAGCAGCTCTAGCACAGTCGCTATATGACAGCCTCCCTAAAACGCAGCAACATATAATACCAAAGGCTTATGAGGCAAAGCGCAAATACAAAATTACTACAAAGCCAACTCCAACGCACGACCGCAAATGATATGAATTTTGTTCGGTTTCTGTCCGTTTGCATCGGTAAAACGGATACAACCGTCCGTTTGCGGTCACTTATCCATTATGCGCTCAACCAACCGCCGCATTTCAAATGTTTGTCTGCATTATGAACTTAAATTTAAATAAAAAAGACATTACAATAAAAATGATACAGCACATCTTTGCGGAGCGTGCTCTCCCCCCACCCCTCGGCGTTGCCGGCCCCTGTGCCGACGGCGCGGCCGTGCCTCCGCCACCCGGCTGAGGTCTCCACCGGCCTTGTCTCGCTGCCGCCTGCCATGTCCCCTCGCAGCCCCGCCTCCTTGGAGAGGGTCGCCTTCTCGGACGTGGATTCCGCCCTCGGATCCCCGGCCCCATCGTTCGCCGATGTGGTCTCCTCCGGGCATTCAAGGCCTGCATCGCCGGCCCCGCCTCGCACCTCCTCGCCCATCAGACCTACGCCGCCTGCGCCGTCTGCCCCACCGCGTCCGCGCCTTCAATCCATTGTGGTGGTGGGTTAGGGCGGCCATGAACCCGCCGGGGCGGGCAGGCCTGCGGCTTCGCAGGGGGCCGTTTCACAGGAGTGGCGTGTGGTCCGCCGCAAGGGCAAGAAAGGGGCGCTGCTCCGACCCGCCAATAGCACCGACGCCATTACTACTCCACCATCCCCAACCACCGCCGGCCGCGGCATTCATTCCAGCTCCACCTATAAGGCTGACCTCCATGGTAGGTGCTTCCGGTGTCTCAGCTCCTCTCACAGAGTTGCCTCCTGCCGTAGTGAAGTCCGGTGCATCCACTGCCTCGTCCTCGGCCATACCACCCACCACTGCCCTTCTCGCCACCTTCCTCGCGTTCCGCTCTCCTCCCTCGACGAGCCGCGCCGCCGTCCCCCTCCCCCGCGGCTATCGGTCTCCTCCCGCATAGCTTTCCCACAAGGTCACCCTAACCACGATCGCGCTCCTGTCCTTTCTCGGCTGGTCTTCCCACCGCCACCATCGCCACCCCCATCTCGACCAACCGTGCCGCCTACCACAACCCCCCCTACCACCCCTCCGCCGGCCATGGAGATGGCCGCACGCTTCTCATACGGTCCGGCGAGGGGGAACCGCCACTGCCGCAAGACGGTGTGCCTGATCGAGGAGACCCAGGAGGCGCTGGACGAGGAGACGCGGCTGTGCGAGTCTGCCCTTGTGTTCACCGTCGTGGGCTCGCCAGCGTTGGTGCCCGCGGATGTCGCGGCGGCCGTTCGCGCCGAGTTCCCTGATGTGCCCACCAATGGCCTTCAGGTCTCCCTGATGCAGCCGGGCTCGTTCTTCGTGCGCTTTGCTCATCGCCGGTGGTTCGACCTGGTGTGTGTCCACGATATGGTGCACGCCCACGGCACGCCCCTACTGATCCGTCGGTGGAACCGGCTGACCTTCACGACATCCATCAAGTGCCGGTACAGCGTGCGGCTCTTCATCCAGGGCATCCCGCCGCACGAGTTCAGCGTCAACACCGCCCAAGACCTGCTTCCCAAATGCCTCTTCTACCAGGTGGCCATCGAATCCCTCGACAAGCTCGACATGTCCTACTTCGTCGCCCGGGCCTGGGTGGGCGACCCCGACGAGGTGCCGACGGAGACGGTGCTCACCGTCCGGCCAGGCACCCGCTGCTCCGACCCGCTGGCGCATGTTTCCCTCCCGCCCGGCTTTGGGCTCGATGGGGAGGAGGAGGAGGAGAACTGCGCCTGCACCGAGCACCTCCCCAGCAAGCTTCACTACCCGGTGCTCGTCCACGTCGACTCCATCACCTACTATCCTCCCCGCCCGGAGTACGCGGTCCGGCGTGATGGGGGCGATGAAGACGACGATGCGCCGCCGCCCGAAGACCTGCCGCACCCGTGGGAGCACGGGGTTCCCGACGACGTCACTAGGACCCGAACAGGTTTCGGCCTCTCGTTGGCTGAAAGGAGGGGCCACCGCCGGAATGGTCGCCCCTACTCCGGCCACTACCGGCGGGTGCCCGGTGTATTGCAGCCCGAGGAGATCTATGGCAAGGCCGTCCGCGAGCTATCCTCTCCCATCTTCGTGCCAGCGGACGCCGATGAGGGCTCCGGCGACAACTCCCATCTCTGCGGCGCGGCAGCGGCGGAGCCGCGCGAGGAGGGGGCGGTGGCCGAGCCGGCTACGTTGCATGCAGACGTCACGTCGCGCGCCCCACGCATGGGGTCCCCGATGCTGCCGTCCTCGGTGGTCCAACCGCTGGTGCGCGAGGACACGGGCGGGGCCCTGCCCCTGGTGGGCATGGGCCATCTGTCCCTGTCGCCTGGGGTGGCAGCCGACAGCGGGGTGCGGGCCACCACTTCCCCGCCAATGATAACTGCGGTTGCCTACACCCTTGCGGCATCGGATCCGCAGGCCGCAGTGCCCCCCTGCGTGTCCACCGTGGTGGGGCCGCTGTCGGGTGGTCGGGCGAGCGGCTTGAGGCCCAACACGGACGACCTCCTGTCCGCTGCCCTGCATGGCACGGTGACCGTGCTGGATGGACCGCTGACCAATCCCAAGCATGCCCACGCTAGCGCTGGCATCCTGGAGGCTACTCTGCATGGCGCGCCGACCCTGATGGATGGACCGCTGACTGCGCAACTGCATGCCCACGCCAGCGCTGCTGAAGAGGGGGGTCCCACTCAGGGTGGGGCCGAGGCGGTGGGCCCTGGTGGGGCTGTCGGTGGGGTGCCTGCCTTCCCCATCACCCATGAGCAGGCCACCAAGCTCTTCCTTGACCTGGTGGCTGCCCCCATCGAACTGGTCGTCCTCCAAGCTCCAAAAGCACCGCGTGGACGTCCACGCCGCCCGGCGAGGACGCCGGCGACGGCCACGAGGCGCAGCTACCGCTTGAACTGCAAGAAGAACCTCTTCCTTGCGGCTCAAGGGAACGTCATGGCACAGGCCCGTCGCCTTGTCATGTCCAAGCGCGGGCTCGCCATTCCGGAGCGCGGCGAGGTGGTGGAGCTACGCCTTGCCGAGTACCAGAGGATCTTCGACGAGCCCCTATCGCCTGTCCAGATAGAGGCACTCTCCGCGCTGGCCAGAGCGGGCAAGAATGTAGCGTCGCCGGCTCCGGCGTCGTCTTAGGCTGCTGTGTCGGATGTTAGTCGATCTCGTTCCCTTATGGAAGACAACTGGTTAGTTTGGAACGTCAGGGGTTTGAACAACCCAGCTAGGAGAGCTGTGGTTAAGGAGGTGGTGTATCGCAACAATGTATCCCTAGTTTGTTTGCAAGAAACGAAGCTATCATTCATCGATAGAGCTATGGTCGCACAGTGTTGTGGCAATGATTTCTCGGAGTTTGCATACCTACCCGCGGAGGGCACCAGAGGGGGATGCTGCTTGCATGGAAAGGAAACCACTACTCCCTGCCTGGCGTCACCATTCTCACACACGCCGTGGCTGTGACTGGATGCAACGCCAAGGGAGAGCAACTGGGGATCATCGGTGTATATGGCCCGCAGAACTGGGACGAGAAGGTGCAGTTTCTTCAAGAGCTCAGGCATACGGTGCAGAACTCAGTGTCAGCTGGGGTTGCCCTAGCCTTAGTCGGAGACTTCAACCTCATCACGCGGGCAGCTGACAAGAACAACTCCCGGATCAACTGTCGATGCATCACAACATTTAGGAGTTTTATTAACGAGTTGCAACTGAAGGACCTATACCTACATGGTCGTAGGTACACATGGAGTAACGAGCAAGATCAAGCAACAATGGTGAAGCTAGACCGTATACTCATCAATGGAGCATTCGAGGAGCTGCTGCCCGACTGCATGTTGCAAGCTCTATCCTCAGAGATCTCGGACCACTGCCCTTTATTGCTCAATTGTGAGATAGCTTTTCGGCAGGCGCGATGCTTCAGATTCCAGAACCATTGGACCAAATTGGAGGGATTCGAGGAGGTGGTCTGTGCCGCTTGGCAGGGGGGGCCTACGGCCGGTGACCCCGTCGGCCAGTTTGCCGGCAGGCTCCAGGCCATGGCTACAGCGCTCCAATGCTGGCAGGCCAAGTTCTGCAACAACATCAAGCTCAAGGCGGCCATCACGAGTGAGATCATTGCACAGCTCGACAGGGCTATGGACCAGAGGCCCCTCACGGCAGACGAAAGACAGTTCAGGGCCAACATGAAGATGCAGCGACTCGGATATGCCACGCTGGACAGGGCTATCTGGCGGCAGAAATCGAGGGTTAGGGGGATAAAGGAAGGGGATGCAGGAGCTAACTTCTTCCATGCCAAAGCTACGGCGCGAAGATGTAAAAACTTCATCCCCAAGCTACAGGTGGACGGGGTTACAGTCACCGATCAGGAAACCAAGGTGAAGGCCTTCCATTCCTTCTTCGAGCCTATCTTCAGGGCCAAGCAACCAAGGCCAAGGAGGCTGAACTTACAGGGGCTCGGTTATGAACGAATTGAGCTAGGTGACATGGATGCGCCCATCACCGAAGAGGAAATCATTGCCAACATAGCGGAGCTGGACGACAATAGAGCTCCCGGACCCGATGGATTCACGGGGCTATTTTACAAACGCTGCTGGCACATCATTAGGGCTGACCTAACTGCAGCCATCAGGGCAGTACAAACCACCACGACGACCCACCTCCGGCGCCTGAACCAAGCTACCATGATCCTACTTGCAAAGAGTGTTGACGCCGCCACCACGAAGGATTACAGGCCGATCAGTCTGGTTTGTAGCTTCGCCAAGCTGGTTACCAAAATCTTGGCGACAAGGCCACAGAGGAGGATGAATGATCTGGTTGGGCCTTGTCAGAACGCATTCATCAGAGGTAGGGCTATCCAAGACAACTTCTGTTTTGTCAGCGGCCTGGCCAAGGCCTTTCGGCGATCCAAAACGCCTGCCCTAATGCTGAAACTTGACATCCAACGTGCTTTCGACACGGTATCCTGGGAGTTCCTTCTTGAGCTGCTAACCGCAAGGGGTTTTGGGAGAGTGTTCACCAACTGCCTGGCTGCGCTCCTCAGTACAGCATCCACGAGAATCCTAGTCAATGGCGAGCTCTCCGACAGGATTGACCTTATGAAGGGCCTCGGGCAGGGCGATCCTCTTTCCCCACTGTTGTTTGTTTTGGTGATGGACTGCCTAGCAAAACTAATTGACAAGGCAGCGAACCTGGGAATTCTGGGCCCTATGGGAGACCAAATATTGCCTTTCCGGACATCTCTATACGCAGACGACGCAGTGCTGTTCATCAACCCTTGCCGGCGCAAGATTGTCGCCGTAAGCCAGATCTTAGGGATGTTCGGCGATGCCACGGGCCTGCACACGAACCTCGCAAAGTCATCCGTATCGCCCATCTGCTGCGAGGGGATGGACCTGCAGGAGTTGCTCCAAGACTTGAACTGCCCGATCAAGCATTTTCCGTGCACCTACCTCGGCATGCCCCTGATAGATTCAAAGCTGAAGAAGAATGACCTCCAACCAATATGTGACAAACTAGTTTGCAGAATGAAGGGATGGAAGTTGGCCTTGCTTACCATGGACGCGAGACTGGACCTGGTCAAAATGGTACTCTCGGCCATGCCGATCTTCCAGATGATCGCGTTGATCATGCCAACTTGGCTTGCGAAGCTGATAGACAAGGTGCGGCGTGGTTTTCTCTGGGAGGGCACCGAGGCGACAGCGGGGGGCAAGTGTTTGGTCAACTGGAGAACTGTTTGTAGGCCCAAGGAGCTCGGCGGGCTCGGCATCACCAACGTGCTGGCACATAGTAGGGCATTGCAGATGAGGTGTCTCTGGCGCTCCTGGACCGATGGCATCAAGGCTTGGGACGGGCTACAACTACCAATTGACTGCACTGTCATAGCCCTTTTCAATGCCTCGGTCGACTTCCAGCTTGGCAATGGTGAGCGGATACTCTTCTGGAAGGAGCCATGGTTCAAAGGTATCTGCCTCCAACATGCTTTCCCGGTGCTGTTCGAGCATTGCACTAGGAAGAACTTAACGGTCGCCCAAGCGCTTGTGGAAGGCAGATGGATGAGACACCTCAAGCAACACCTACCGCTACAGGCAACCAGAGAGTTCTTGGCACTATGGAAAGGGATCAGCGGCACTGTCCTATCGACGGCGCATGACCAGTGCGGTGGAGATGGACCTCCGACGGGATTTACACGGCCCGGTCGGCATACCTGATCCAGTTTGAGGGATGCACCAGGAGTGGCTTCGCTGACTTTATCTGGAACACAGACGCGCCTGGCAAGTGCAAACTGTTTGCGTGGTTGGCAATGCTTGGGCGTTGCAACACTGCCGACGTTCTAGCCAAGAAGGGCTGGCCACATAATGCAACCTGCTCTTTCTGTGACGGACCAATGGAAGATGCCATTCACCTGCTGGCAACATGCCCGTTCACGCTGCAGATTTGGCATGCCGTCCTCCGCCGGTGCGGTCTACCTCAGGAGCTCGCCCCATGCCCAGCCACAGAATCCCTGTCACAATGGGCTGAGCGCACAACCTCTATGCGTCCGGCGGTGCAAAGCAAGAAGTGGAGTGCCTTGGTACAACTAGTCTGGTGGTCAACTTGGAATGAACGCAACGCTAGAATCTTCCGGAACCAGCAATCATCAGCACACACAGTGGTCGACAGGATGATTGAGGAGGCAAACGTGTGGCGAATTGCTGGACGAGGCAATGCCAGCTCCTTGCTGAACAGACCCAGGGAACCCGATTAAGGAATTGCGCTAGATCAGGGCTAGTACTGGTGTAGGAGTTGTCCATTATTGCATGTTCGATCTGTACATCGCTTGTAACTATTCTCCTCTAACCCCCCCATATATCAATGAAAAGCTGCTCTCAGCCTTTTCGTCAAAAAAATATACATATTACATTAGCTTAAAAAGTCCATGAAAATCACGACTGAACATTCAAATTAAACTTGAAATTAAAAAAACTGTAAAAACTAGAAACCCTAGATTGGGCCACCACTACCTTGCTGGCCGTCTTCGTTCGCCGTTGTTCTCGTCATCATCATCCATGGTGAGGTCAATGTACGGCGGTGGCTGCCAAAGGTGGGCGGCGACCTCGCTGGTGGCTGCCAAAGAAGGGCACGCAACGCCTCAGGTGGTTGCCAAAGAGGAGCAGGCGGCATCTGTTGTGGTTGTGCGGGGCTAGTGATGTAACACCCACGATGCGGCTATATCTCCCACGTGTCGAGGCACGACTTAGAGGCATAACCGCATGGTTGTTTAGTCGCAAGTGGGGTAATCTTCACACAATCCCATGTATTTAATAAAAAAGGGATAAAGAGTTGAGAGTGGATTTTTGGAACCCGGGTGTATTGGAGGACCTTATTTTAAATACTTTGAAAATCACATTTAATGTTTCAAAAAATTCTGAAAAAAATTCTACGTTGATCATATGGATGTATATTACACATGTGTAAAGTTTGGTGATGAAATAAGTAAATAGGCGACCTATATAAAAATGACAAAATGGTGATTTCCAAATAGTGAATAATGCATGCACTGTTCATCTTTCCAAAACCATGATTTTGTCATTTTTGCGTAACTCACATGGTTACTTATTTCAGCATCAAAATTTGCACATGTGTAATATACATTCATATAAACATGTTGATTTGTTTTCAGAATTTTTTAAAACTTCAAAAAAGCATTTTGGCACAGTTCAAAAAATAGGGCTCCAATGCACCTGGGTTCCAAAGTGACTTTTTGTAAAGAGTTGGCTTACAATCGGCACTTCACACAAATAACATATTAAACATACATCATCTAGAGTACAATCAAGGTCTGACTACGGAACCAGAATAAAAGAAGACAACCCCAAATGCTAGATCCTCGATCGTCCCAACTGGGCTCCTCTACTGCTCATCCGGAAAAGAAACGTAGTAATGGCCTGAATCCTCGTCGAACTCCCACTTGAGTTTGGTAGCATCACCTGCACTGGTATCCTTGGCACCTGCACCTGTTTGGAAATATCCGTGAGTCATGAGGACTCAGCAATCTCACACCTGCGAGATCAAGACTATTTAAGCTTATGGGTAGGAAAGGGTAGTGAGTTGGAGTTGCAGCAAGCACTAAGCATATATGGTGGCTAACATACGCAAATAGAGCGAGAAGAGAAGCAATGCACGGTCGAGAAACTAGACGTGATCAAGAAGTGATCCTGAAAACTACTTACGTTCAAGCATAACACGAGACCGTGTTCTTTTCCCGGACTCCGCCGAAAAGAGACCATCACGGCTACACACGTTTGATTCATTTTAATTAAGTTAAGTGTCAAGTTCTCTACAACTGGATATTAACAATTTCCCATCTGCCACATAACCGCAGGCACGGCTTTCGAAAGTTCAAACCCTGCAGGGGTGTCCCAACTTAGCCCATCACAAGCTCTCACGGTCAACGAAGGATATTCCTTCTCCCGAGAAGACCCGATCAGTCTCGAAATCCCGGTTACAAGACATTTCGACAATGGTAAAATAAGACCAGCAAAGACGCCCGATGTGTCGACAATCCCGATAGGATTCGCACGTATCTCATTCTCAGGACACACCAGATAGGTCAAGCTACGAGTAAAACCAGCCCTCAAGTTGCCCTGAGGTGGCCCCGCAGGTTGCCCGGTTCGGACCAACACTTAGAGAAGCACTGGCCCGGGGGTTTAAAATAAAGATGACCCTCGGGTTAATTACTCCCAAGGGAAAGATATAGGTTGTTAGGCAAATGTAAAACCAAGGTTGGGCCTTGCTGGAGGAGTTTTATTCAAAGCGAACTGTCAAGGGGTTCCCATAACACCCAACCACGTAAGGAACGCAAAATCAAGGAACATAACACCGGTATGACGGAAACTAAGGCGGCAAGAGTGGAACAAAACACCAGGCATAAGGCCGAGCCTTCCACCCTTTACCAAGTATATAGATGCATTAATTAAATAAGAGATATTGTGATATCCCAACATATCCATGTTCCAACATGGAACAAACTTCAACTTCACCTGCAACTAGCAACGCTATAAGATGGGCTGAGCAAAAGCGGTAACATAGCCAAACAACGGTTTGCTAGGAAGGTGGGTTAAAGGCTTGACATGGCAATATGGGAGGCATGATAAAACAAGTGGTAGGTAGCGCGACATAGCGATAGAGCAAACAACTAGCAAGCAAATATAGAAGTGATTTTGAGGGTATGGTCATCTTGCCTGAGATCCCGCAAGGAAGAAGAATGAGTCCAAGTAGATGACCCAACGTAGTCGAACGAATCCTCACAACTCCGGAACGAAACCGAAGCTAACGAAAGAAGCAACCCGGAAAGAAGCAAGCAACATAGTAAACAACCATCACATAAACATGGCATGATGCACAATCAAGTATGATTCATGTCCGGTTTAAAAAGGCATGTCATGGCAAAGTGCACAAGAAAAACTACAAGTTAAGTGGAACTCAATATGCAACGAGTTGCATATTGACAAAACACCACATTTGAATTATTTAGTTCTCTCCTGTTTATGTACTCAACAAAATTCAATGTTGTTAAACATGGCAAGAGGGTGAAGCATAATAAAACTACCTAACTAGGCAAATTTAAATGAGGCCAGAAATAACAAACAACAATTTCGGAAAATCCTCATATGCAATTTATGGAATTTGTACTGTTCTTCCCTAAACATAATTTTAGAGTTGTTAAACATGCAAAGTACTGCCACCAAGTTAATCTATGCATTTTTCTACCCCATTTACATATAAAATTTATTACAAATCGAGCTACGGTTAATTAGTTATGAAATAAATCATTTTTAACATGGCATTTACGCAAATTAAAACAAACAGCAAGTTTAAACATTTCAAACATGCATAAAAGTTGTATATTATGAATCTAGATGAAAATCTAAGCATTTTTCATATATAAAGTTTTTGCATAAGATGCACGGTTGTGAAGTTATTAAATGCATGAAGACTAGGGACTTTTCTGTAAAAACTGCAGTCTCTGGAAAAATGCTAAATTCGCAGATCTGGGAAAATGATACGGGCCGAAACTGGAGGGCTGGCCCAACAGGAGGGAAAAATAGAGGGGCGCTGGGGTGAGGGTTCTCACCCTCGGCCAAGATCTGGCCCGCTCGGTGGAAGAGAGGACGACGGGGCTGGCCGGGCGCGCTGGGCCTTGCTGGATCTGGGCCACGCGCAGGGCAGCGGTCAACGCCGGCGTGCGGCGGCAGCGGCCGAACTCCGGCAAGGGCGGCGTGTGCGGAAACAGCGACGGGCGCGTCCGGCGAGGTCGGGATCGCGTCGTAGGGCCCTGGATCCGGCTGAGGAGTGCTTGACGACGCCGGCACGGAGTTTGGATGCGGCGCGGGCGAAGGTTGACTTCGGCGGAACTCCGGCGGAGCCGCGTGATACGTCTCCAACGTATCTATAATTTTTGATTGCTCCATGCTATATTATCTACTGTTTTGGGCATTATTGGGCTTTATTTTCCACTTTTATATTATTTTTGGGACTAACCTATTAACCGGAGGCCCAGCCCAGATTTGTTGTTTTATGCCTATTTCAGCGTTTCGAAGAAAAGGAATATCAAACGGAGTCGAAACGGAACGAAATCAACTGGAGAAGTTATTTTTGGAACGAAAGCCACCTGATGGACTTGGACCCCACGTCAAGGAAGGAAGGAGGAGCTCACGAGGGTAGGGGGCGCGCCCCCTGCCTCGTGGGGCCCTCGTGGCTCCCCTGACGTGCTTCTTCTGCCTATATAACTTCATATACCCTAAAACTTCCAGAACGCACAATAGATCGGGAGTTCCGCCGCCAGAAGCCTCCGTAGCCACCGAAAACCAATCTAGACCCGTTCCGGCACCTTGCCGGAGGGGGCAATCCCTCTCCGGTGGCCATCTTCATCATCCCGGTGCTCTCCATGACGAGGAGGGAGTAGTTCTCCCTCGGGGCTGAGGGTATGTACCAGTAGCTATGTGTTTGATCTCTCTCTCTCTCTCTCTCTCTCGTGTTCTTGATTTGGCACGATCTTGATGTATCGCGAGCTTTGCTATTATAGTTGGATCTTATGTTTCTCCTCCCCCTCTTTTCTCTTGTAATGAATTGAGTTTTCCCCTTGAAGTAATCTTATCGGATTGAGTCTTTAAATATTTGAGAACACTTGATTTATGTCTTGCCGTGGATATCTGTGGTGACAATGGGATATCACGTGATTCACTTGATGTATGTTTTGGTGATCAACTTGCGGGTTCCGCCCATGAACCTATGCATAGGGGTTGGCACACATTTTCGTCGTGATTCTCCGGTAGGAACTTTGGGGCACTCTTTGAGGTCCTTTGTGTTGGTTGAATAGATGAATCTGAGATTGTGTGATGCATATCGTATAATCATACCCACGGATACTTGAGGTGACATTGGAGTATCTAGGTGACATTAGGGTTTTGGTTGATTTGTATCTTAAGGTGTTATTCTAGTACGAACTCTAGGGCTGTTTGTGACACTTATAGGAATAGCCCAACAGATTGATTGGAAAGAATAACTTTGAGGTGGTTTCGTACCCTACCATAATCTCTTCATTCATTCTCCGCTATTAGTGACTTTGGAGTGACTCTTTGTTGCATGTTGAGGGATAGTTATGTGATCCAATTATGCTAGTATTGTTGAGAGGACTTACACTAGCGAAAGTATAAACCCTAGGCCCTATTTCCTATCATTGCAATACCGTTTACGCTCACTTTTATCACTTGCTACCTTGCTGTTTTTATAATTTCAGATTACAAATACTATTATCTACTATCTATATTGCACTTGTATCACCATCTCTTCGCCGAACTAGTGCACCTATACAATTTACCATTGTATTGGGTGTGTTGGGGACACAAGAGACTCTTTGTTATTTGTTTGCAGGGTTTCTTGAGAGAGACCATCTTCATCCTACACCTCCTACGGATTGATAAACCTTAGGTCATCCACTTGAGGGAAATTTTCTACTGTCCTACAAACCTCTGCACTTGGAGGCCCAACAACGTCTACAAGAAGAAGGTTGTGTAGTAGACATCAAGCTCTTTTCTGGCGCCGTTGCCGGGGAGGTTAGCGCTTGAAGGTATATCTTTAGATCTTGCAATCGAGTCTTTTAGTTTCTTGTTTTATCACTAGTTTAGTTTATAAAACAAAACTATAAAAAAATGGAATTGAGTTTGTCTCATACGCTTCACCTTTTTAATATCTTTCGTGAGTATGATGGAAAGGATAATTGTGCTCAAGTGCTAGAAGAAGAAATCTATAAAATGTTTGGCACTAAATCTTTGAATGATGAGCATGATTGCAATGTTGTTAGTACGAATTCTTTGAATATCCATGATGCTAATGATGATTGCACTAGTTATGATGAAAATGTCTCCTATAAACATGTCAATTTTTGTGGAGTGCATTGGGTTTGTAAGTACACACCAAATAGGGAAGATAGATATTGCAAGAGGCATAAGTACTTAGAAACTAAATTGTTGCAAGAAGAGCTAGATGAATGTGCTGAAAATTTAAGATATCTTACCCATACTTGCGAAGTTTGCAATGAACATGGTCATTTAAATATCAAATGCAAATCGTTTCATGACCGTATCGTGTCCAAAAACTGTGATGACTTGATTTCCCTTGCACATCATAATGAACTTAGTTTGCTCTTGGGTTATGAAGAAATGAAATGTATAACTGAGGGTATTCCAAAATTTAATCTCGATAAACTCCTTGGTTTTTATCTAGAGAAGATTTATATGTATTGTGCGGTGAATTGCATTGACAATCCTTATATTGCCAATTACATAAAGAAAAGAAAACAAATAGAAGATGGAGAGAATACTAATGAAAGCGAAGAGACTTCCCAATATCCTCCTATTATTTCTTATGATGAATCAGGTAACGATGAGGAGCCTCCTATTCAACCAATCTCATTAATAAGGAGCTCCAAAAAGAGGATTGAACCCACACATGATGTGGTGAAGAAGAAGAAAAGAAAAAGGAAGAGAGGTAAAAAGATATCTCTCCCAAATAATGCTGCTCCTATTACTATTGTGCCTCATGAAAATATAATTAAGGAAGATAATGATACTTCTTATGATCGTGAAAATCTTTTTGGCACTTGCTTGGAAGGATATAATAATTGCTATACTATCCGTGCTATCTATACTATTAATGATGAGAGTGATTATGCTTATGATATGAAAAGGCCCAAGCTTGGGGAAGCTATGTTTGATGAGGATGAAATATTTGAGAATATATTTGCTGCAATTAATGTTTATACCAAGCTTGGGGAAGCTATGATTAATGAAGATGATATTTTTAGTCCCCCAAGTTTTGATATGCAAGTTTATAATGATGGTAGCATGCATCCTACTTATGATGATTATTGTGATGATACTTATGTTATAAAAAGTAGTGATTATGTTTATAAAACTTGTCATGATTATGATTACCATTTTTCTAAACATTACTCTTTTAATGTGGAAACAATTTATAGTATTCAACTCTCTTATGATACTCCCACTATTCCGATTAAGAAGAATTTTGCTTATGTGGAGAGTAATAAAATTTCTATGCTTGTAGATCATGAAAAGAATTCTTTAGATGCTGGTTATATTGTTGAATTCATTCATGATGCTACTGAATATTATTATAAGGGAGGAATATATGCTTGTAGGAATTGCAATAATATCAAGTTTCCTCTCTATGTGCTTAAAGCTTTGAAGTTATGCTTGTTTTACCCTCCTATGCTAGTTGATTATTGTTCCCACAAGTTGTTTGATCAAAAAATCCCTATGCATAGGAAGTGGGTTAGACTTGAAATGTGCTAGTCATATTATTCATGATGCTTTTTTTATGTTACAATTCTTATCTTTTATGTGAGCATCATTGAAATCATCATGCCTAGCTAGGGGCGTTAAACAATAGCGCTTGTTGGGAGGCAACCCAACTTTATTTTTGTTCCTTGATTTTTGTTCCTGTTTAGTAATAAATAATTCATCTAGCCTCTGTTTAGATGTGGTTTTATGTGTTTAATTAGTGTTTGTGCCAAGTAGAACCTTTGGGAAGACTTTGGGAAAGTCTTGTTGATCATGCTGTAAAAAACAGAAACTTTAGCGCTCACGAGAATTGCTGCCATTTTTATTTGGAGAGTAATATTTAGTTAATTCTTTTTGAAGATGATTAATAGATAAATTCCTCAGGTCCAGCAATTTATTTGAGAATTGTATGAGTTCCAGAAGTCTACGTTTGATCCAGATTACTACAGACTGTTCTGTTTTTGACAGATTCTATTTTTCATGTGTTGTTTGCTTATTTTGATGAATCTATTGCTAGTAAAATAGTTTATAAACCATAGAGAAGTTGGAATACAGTAAGTTTAACACCAATATAAATAAAGAATGACTTCATTACAGTATCTTGAAGTGGTGATTTATTTTCTTATACTAACGGAGCTTATGAGTTTTCTGTTAAGTTTTGTGTTGTGAAGTTTTCAAGTTTTGGGTAAGGATTCGATGGACTATGGAATAAGGAGTGGCAAGAGCCTAAGCTTGGGGATGCCCAAGGCACCCCAAGGTAATATTCAATGATAGACAAGAGCATAAGCTTGGGGATGCCCCGGAAGGCATCCCCTCTTTCGTCTTCGTTCATCGGTAACTTTACTTGGAGCTATATTTTTATTCGCCACATGATATGTGTTTTGCTTGGAGCGTCATTTTATTTTATTTAGTTTTTCTTGCTGTTTGAATAAAATACCAAGATCTGAAATTATTAAATGTTAGAGAGTCTTCACATAGTTGCATAATTATTCGACTACTCATTGATCTTCACTTATATCTTTCGGAGTAGTTTGTCATTTTCTCTAGTGCTTCACTTATATCTTTTAGATCATGGTGGTAGTTTTAGTTTGAAGAAATAGATGAACTCTCATGCTTCACTTATATTATTTTGAGAGTCTTAAATAGCATGGTAATTTTCTTAAAATCCTAATATGCTAGGTATTCAAGAATAATAAAATTCTCTTATGAGTGTGTTGAATACTACGAGAAGTTTGATACTTGATAATTGTTTTGAGATATGGAGATGGTGATATTAGAGTCATGCTAGTTGAGTGGTTATGAATTTGAGAAATACTTGTGTTGAAGTTTGTGATTCCCGTAGCATGCACGTATGGTGAACCATTATGTGATGAAGTCGGAGCATGATTTATTTATTGATTGTCCTCCTTATGAGTGGCGGTCGGGGACGAGCGATGGTCTTTTCCTACCAATCTATCCCCCTAGGAGCATGCGCGTAGTACCGAGGTTTTTGATGACTTGTAGATTTTTGCAATAAGTATGTGAGTTCTTTATGACTAATGTTGAGTCCATGGATTATACGCACTCTCACCCTTCCATCCTTGCTAGCCTCTTCGGTACCGTGCATTGCCCTTTCTCACCTTGAGAGTTGGTGCAAACTTCGCCGGTGCATCCAAACCCCGTGATATGATACGCTCTGTCACACATAAACCTCCTTATATCTTCCTCAAAACAGCCACCATACCTACCTATTATGGCATTTCCATAGCCATTCTGAGATATATTGCCATGCAACTTTCCATCATTCCGTTCATCATGACACATTCATCATTGTCATATTGCTAGCATGATCATGTAGTTGACATCGTATTTGTGGCAAAGCCACCATTGATAATTCTTTCATACATGTCACTCATGAGTCATTGCACATCCCGGTACACCGCCGGAGGCATTCATATAGAGTCATATCTTATTCTAAGTATCGAGTTGTATCATTGAGTTGTAAATAAATAGAAGTGTGATGATCATCATTCAATAGAGCATTGTCCCAAAAAATGCCAAAAAAAGAAAGGTCAAATAAAAAAAGGGGACAATGCTACTATCCTTTTTCCACACTTGTGCTTCAAAGTAGCACCATGATCTTTATGATAGAGAGTCTCTTGTTCTGTCACTTTCATATACTAGTGGGAATTTTCATTATAGAACTTAGCTTGTATATTCGAACAATGGGCCTCCTCAAGTGCCCTAGGTCTTCATGAGCAAGCAAGTTGGATGCACACCCACTAGTTTCTTCTGTTGAGCTTTCATACATTTATAGCTCTAGTGCATCCGTTGCATGGCAATCCCTACTCCTTGCATTAACACCAATCGGTGGGCATCTCCATAGCCCATTGATTAGCCTCATTGATGTGAGACTTTCTCCTTTTTGTCCTCTCCACATAACCCCCTCATTATTCTATTCCACCCATAGTGCTATATCCATGGCTCGCGCTCATGTATTGCGTGAAAGTTTATGAGTTTGAGATTACTAAAGTGTGAAACAATTGCTTGGCTTGTCATCGGGGTTATGCATGATTTAAATACTTTGTGTGGTGAAGATGGAGCATAGCCAGACTATATGATTTTGTAGGGATAGCTTTCTTTAGCCATGTTATTTTGAGAAGACATGATTGCTTAAGTTAGTATGCTTGAAGTATTATTATTTTTATGTCAATATTAAACTTTTGTCTTGAATCTTTCGGATCTGAATATTCATATCACAAGTAAGAAGAATTACACTGAAATTATGCCAACTAGCATTCCACATCAAAAATTATCTTTTTATCATTTACCTACTCGAGGACGAGCAGGAATTAAGCTTGGGGATGCTTGATACGTCTCCAACGTATCTATAATTTTTGATTGCTCCATGCTATATTATCTATTGTTTTGGGCATTATTGGGCTTTATTTTCCACTTTTATATTATTTTTGGGACTAACCTATTAACCGGAGGCCCAGCCCAGATTTGCTGTTTTATGCCTATTTCAGTGTTTCGAAGAAAAGGAATATCAAACGGAGTCGAAATGGAACGAAATCAACTTGAGAAGTTATTTTTGGAATGAAAGCCACCCGATGGACTTGGACCCCACGTCAAGGAAGGAAGGAGGAGCTCACGAGGGTAGGGGGCGTGCCCCTGCCTCGTGGGGCCCTCGTGGCTCCCCTGACGTGCTTCTTCTGCCTATATAACTCCATATACCCTAAAACTTCCAGAACGCACAATAGATCGGGAGTTCCGCCGCCAGAAACCTCCGTAGCCACCGAAAACCAATCTAGACCCGTTCCGGCACCCTGCCGGAGGGGGCAATCCCTCTCCGGTGGCCATCTTCATCATCCCGGTGCTCTCCATGATGAGGAGGGAGTAGTTCTCCCTCGGGGCTGAGGGTATGTACCAGTAGCTATGTGTTTGATTTCTCTCTCTCTCTTTCTCTCGTGTTCTTGATTTGGCACGATCTTGATGTATCGCGAGCTTTGCTATTATAGTTGGATCTTATGTTTCTCCTCCCCCTCTTCTCTCTTGTAATGAATTGAGTTTTCCCCTTGAAGTAATCTTATCGGATTGAGTCTTTAAAGATTTGAGAACACTTGATGTATGTCTTGCCGTGGATATCTGTGGTGACAATGGGATATCACGTGATTCACTTGATGTATGTTTTGGTGATCAACTTGCGGGTTCCGCCCATGAACCTATGCATAGGGGTTGGCACACGTTTTCGTCGTGATTCTCCGGTAGGAACTTTGGGGCACTCTTTGAGGTCCTTTGTGTCGGTTGAATAGATGAATCTGAGATTGTGTGATGCATATCCTATAATTATACCCACAGATACTTGAGGTGACATTGGAGTATCTAGGTGACATTAGGGTTCTGGTTGATTTGTATCTTAAGGTGTTATTCTAGTACGAACTCTAGGGCTGTTTGTGACACTTATAGGAATAGCCCAACGGATTGATTGGAAAGAATAACTTTGAGGTGGTTTCGTACCCTACCATAATCTCTTCATTCATTCTCCGCTATTAGTGACTTTGGAGTGACTCTTTGTTGCATGTTGAGGGATAGTTATGTGATCCAATTGTGCTAGTATTGTTGAGAGGACTTACACTAGCGAAAGTATGAACCCTTGGCCCTATTTCCTATCATTGTAATACTGTTTACGCTCACTTTTATCACTTTCTACCTTGCTGTTTTTATAATTTCAGATTACAAACACTATTATCTACTATCCATATTGCACTTGTATCACCATCTCTTCGCCGAACTAGTGCACCTATACAATTTACCATTGTATTGGGTGTGTTGGGGACACAAGAGACTCTTTGTTATTTGGTTGCAGGGTTGCTTGAGAGAGACCATCTTCATCCTACACCTCCTACGGATTGATAAACCTTAGGTCATCCACTTGAGGGAAATATTCTACTGTCCTACAAACCTCTGCACTTGGAGGCCCAACAACGTCTACAATAAGAAGGTTGTGTAGTAGACATCAGCGCGGCCGGCGGGCGATGCGAGATCCGGCGAGGTGGGTGGCAGGCGGCTCGCGTGCGAGGACGAGGGAGCAGGTCGGTGCGGATCCGAGCGGGGTCGGCTCCTCTGGTGGCCGGCAGCGGTAAGACGAGTGGCGCGGGCGGCACTCCGGCGAAGCACCAGCGAGGAGCGGGCGGCACACGGGCGACGGAGTGGAGCGGGCTTCGGCGGTGCAACGCAGGCTCCCTCCGGGCCCAGATCTAGCCCGGGACGGGCCTGCTGCGGGCCGGGAGGGCCGCGGGAAGGTGGGAGGAGGCCAGGGGCGACATGGCCTCACATGAGTGGCTGCGGGTGGCCTGGCGGGGTGAGGTGGCGCGCACCGGTTGGTCCAGGGTGCGACGGCGGCGGCGCCAAGTGGCGGCACACAGGTGGATGGGAGCGAAAATGGAGGAGAAGGTGGGAGGTGGCGGTGGGTGATGATTGGGGGGCGTGGAAATTGAGGAGGAAGGGAAGGAATGTCCAGATTTGGGAGGAGGGGGTTCTATTTATAGCCGGGGAGGCTAGGGTTTGGTCTAGGGGTGGTTTGGGGCCGTTCCGGAGCCTCCGATCGCGATCCGACGGTTCCGGTCGGAGGGTGGATTTAGTGGGCTGCAGGTAGGCTGATTGTGACAGTGTAGAAGGCCGAGGTTTGCGGGAGAGAAGAGAGAGAGAGAGTGCAGCCCGGCAATTGTTTCTGGAGACCGAAAACGTCCGACGTTTGACCGACTATAATGCCGCTATTGTTATCCGTTGGGGCGTCAAACGGACTCCGAATGCGATGAAATTTGGCAGGCGGTCTACTGAAAACATAACAACACCGCATGCAAACTTTCAACCCATTCCGAGAGCATTTTTCAACCACTTATAAAATACTATTTCGGAGGTGCCGTAGGTGCGTGCAAATGAGTCTGGGCTTAGAACGGATGAGGGAGTCCTGGATTAGGGGGTCTCCGGACAGCCGAACTATATCCTTCGGCCGGACTGTTAGACTATGAAGATACAAGATTGAAGACTTCGTCCCGTGTCTGGATGTGACTTTCCTTGGCGTGGAAGGCAAGCTTGGCAATACGGATATGTAGATCTCCTCCCTTGTAACCGACTCTGTGTAACCCTAGCCCCCTCCGGAGTCTATATAAACCGGAGGGTTTAGTCCGTAGGACAAGATACAATCATACCATAGGCTAGCTTCTAGGGTTTAGCTTCTTTGTTCTCATGGTAGATACTCATATCATCAAGAACAATCAAGCAGGACGCAGGGTATTACCTCTATCAAGAGGGCCCGAACCTAGGTAAACATCGTGTCCCCTGCCTCTTGTTACCATCCGCCTTAGACGCACAGTTCGGGACCTCCTACCCGAGATCTGCCAGTTTTGACACCGACATTGGTTCTCTCATTGAGAGTTCCACTGTGCCGTCACCATAAGGTTTGATGGCTCCTTCGATCATCAGTAACGATGCGGTCCAGGGTGAGGTTTTCCTCTCCGGACAGATCTTTGTATTCGGCGGCTTCGCACTGCGGGCCAATTCGCTTGGCCATCTGGAGCAGATCGAGAGCTACGCCCCTGGCCATCAGGTCAGGTTCGGAAACTTAAACTACACTGCCAACATCCGCGGAGACTTGATCTTCGACGGATTCGAGTCCATGTCAGATGCGCCGCACAATCACGACGAGCATGACATAACTCTGCCATCGGATAGTGTTCGGGAGATCGCATCTGCAATCACCCCGGCCTTCAATCCGGAGAAAATAGCGCCATCCAAGGACGGAGGGATAGACCCCACCATGGAGGCCGCACTCTCAGTGGCGATGGAGCCAGATACTGACTTCACCTCTTGCGAGAGACGTGTCGCCGAACCACTGGACTCGTCTCCGGCCACGGACTCCGAGCCGCCTGCATCCGTGCCTATTGAATCCGACCGGGCGCCGATCATGGAGTTCACCTCCGCGGATATCCTTCAACACTCACCTTTTGGCGATGTGCTAAACTCATGAAAGTCTCTCTCCTTGTCAGGAGAACCTTGGCCAAACTATGTCCGGCTAGATTGGGATGAGGACGACGAAGAAATTCGCTGCCCACCCACCACCCACTTAGTAGCCACTGTCGACGACTTAACCAACATGCTCAACTTCGACTCCGAAGACATCAACGACATGGACGAAGATGCAGGAGACGAACAGGAACTAGCGCCCATAGGGCGCCGGACAGCCACTTCATCACATGACATATACATGGTGGATACAACCAAAGAAGCCAATGGCAAAGAGACAGCGGAGGATGGCCCCTCCAAGAAGCAACCCAAGAGGCGACGTTAGCGGCGCCGCTCTAAGTCCCGCCATAGCAAAAACAACGATAACAGCGCAAGAGAAAATAACACTCCAGTCGACTTCAGAGGAAACGACGACCACATTACCCCGGCAGCAGAGCACGATGAAGCTGCAAACGGCGAACATAGTACGGATCCGATGTCCGAACACGGCGACGCCGAGGATAAACCTCATCAAACCCCCTCTGGGGAGGAAAACAGTCCGGACGAAGATGCACACATCATCCCAGAAACGCACTTGGAGCAAGAAAACCTCCGCAAAAGGCTTATCGCCACAGCGAGGAGTCTGAAGAAGCAGAAGCAAAGGCTTAAGGCCGCACAAAATACGCTCAACAGCAGGTGGAACAAAGTGCTCGACAATGAAGAAAAGTATGGTGGAAGCTACCACACAAAGAGCTATCCGAAGCGCAAGCTATTACCCGAATTTGACGATGAGGCCTTAAAGCCCACACAGCCGAAAAACGAAACGGCCAACCGGCCGGAACAACAACCTTGTGACCGCGATAGAGCGGCTAACAAGGTCGCACACAAGTCAACACATGACTTACGTGAGGACTTGCGCCAAAAATCTGGTACAACCAGATCCATCTATGGATCTAGGAAGCGCGCTCTGGCACAAAATCAAAACCGAATACTACAACCGTCCGAACGCCATGGTACATCCAAATATAGGGGTGCCGCACACCCCCTATGTTTCACCGATGAGGTGCTGGACCATGAATTCCCAGAAGGATTCAAACCAGTGAACATAGAGGCGTACGACGGGACCACAGACCCTGGGGTCTGGATTGAGGACTTTATCCTCCATATCCATATGGCTCGTGGAGACGATCTCCACGCCATTGAATACTTGCCCCTCAAGCTTAAAGGACCAGCTCGGCACTGGCTGAAAAGCCTCCCCGAAAACTCAATTGGAAGTTGGGAGGAGCTTGAGGACGCTTTTCGGGCTAATTTTCAAGGGACCTATGTCAGACCTCCGGATGCAGACGATTTAAGTCATATAATTCAACAGCCCGGAGAGTTAGCCCGAAAGCTTTGGAACAAGTTTCTCACTAAGAAGAACCAAATCGTCAACTGTCCGGATGCCGAAGCCCTAGCAGATTTCAAACACAGCGTCCGAGACGAATGGCTCGCCAGACACCTCGACCAAGAAAAACCAAGAACAATGGCAGCCCTGACAAGCCTCATGACCCGCTTTTGCGCGGGCGAAAATAGCTGGTTAGCCCGCAGTAGCACCAGCGACCCAAGCACATCCGAAGTCAGGGATGGCAACGGAAAACCACGGCGCAATAAAAACAAGCGTCGAAATAAAGAAGATAGCCCAGATAATACGGCGGTAAACGTCGGATTCAGGGGCTCTCGACCTGGTCAGCGGAAAAAGCCTTTCAAAGGCAACATAGAGGGACTGTCTGGCCTAAACAAGATTCTTGACAAACTATGTTAGATTCATGGCACCCCCGATAAACCTGCGAATCACACCCACAGAGAATTCTGGGTCTTCAAGCATGCCGGTAAGCTAAACGCCGAACACAAATGGGGAGACACCAAGCGAAGATGAGGATGAACCTCGCCAGCAAAACACTGGAGGACAGAAAAAATTCCCACCAGAGGTTAAAACAGTAAACATGATCCATGTGACGAAGAGGAGAAGCAAACATGCACTCTGAGACACACGGGCCATAGTGCCCGTCGCCCCTAGGTCCAACCCCTGGTTGGCCTACCCGATCACTTTTGATCGCGGGGATCACGCGACAAGCATCCGACATGAAGGATTGGCTGCCTTGGTGTTAGACCCAATAATACATGGATACCATCTCACACGAGTCCTCATGGACGGCCGCAGTAGTCTAAATCTGATATATCAGGACACAGTCCGCAAAATGGGGATAGACCTAACACAAATAAGCCACAGTAATACTGCCTTCAAGGGAGTAATACCAGGCCCAGAGGCCCGCTGCACGGGCTCTCTATCACTAGAGGTTGTATTCGGCTCTCCCGACAACTTCCGAAGCGAAAGGTTAACTTTGTACATCGCTCCATTCCGAAGTGGCTATCAAGCACTACTCGGAAGAGCGGATTTCGCTTGTTTCAATGCAATACCGCATTACGCTTCTCTCAAGCTCAAGATGCCCGGTCCACGGGGCACCATCACAATTAGCGGAAATACTGAGCATTCTCTATGCGTGGAAGAATGTGCGACGGCTTTAAGAGCCGAGCACTAGACGGCCTCACCAACCAGAAAAATGGCAGGTCGTCAAGACCACGGACACGGTTAGACGAGTCCGGCGCACCATTACATATACATGAGATTGGTTTAATGATCAAACCCTCCCAGACGGCACCAGGGGCTTCCCGCGTGTAATCAGGGCTAGTCCGGCTCAACTTGACTTATCTTGAATTTTAATGGTTTATTGATAATTAATAACCATTTTTTTGGCACGGCAACTTTCACCTAAGTCTTCTATTTTACAGATGACAATCGTGCTACACCCATCCAGGACATGGCACAACGGAGACACAGGCGCAGACGTGCAGCAGGGACCCGCGCAAAGGTTTCTTTTTAGATTAAGACCCTGCGTAAACCTTTTTTTACTGTCTCTTGTTGTTCACATCCTCCGGCTACTCAATACAACCGAGAAGGATGTTGACGTTATTGGCATGTGGCCACGTCAGAATATTGCATGTACCTGGACACTCGGGGTTTATTATTAAGGGCATTGTCCAGCCCGGCATATGTTATAAAGACCGAATACCTTAGGGAGTGTTCGGCGTTGCGAGTTTGGCCTTATATGCATAAGCTCCGAATCATGTCTTTGGTCAAATGTTGGGTTTGCCCGGCTCCCATGTTTTGGTACCTTATGTTCCGCTATATCGGCTAAGGTAGCACTGGTAGAACTACTGCGATTGTGCCCTGGTTCATCCGGATGAGCACCTCAGTAGAGAAAGCCGAAAACTGACTGTCATGATAAAGCGCGAGACTGGTCAACCACTCGATGACTTAGCAGAATCTTCGGGATTCCTCCGCATTAACGAAGGGCCATTTCCCGGTCATGTACGTACGCGCCCCGTATTCAGACGAGCGCAGAAGTACCAGGGGCTATATAGTAGCCCCACCGTCAAACTCCTATGGCTAAGTGAAAGTGTTAAAGTAATATAGTCCGATTGCCTCGTTCGCTGCGCTACCACCTCCTTCATGGACCAAGACATTGGATCAAGTGTGAATACACGTTTTTTGCGAACACCCCCGCATTATATGTGTGGGAGCGGAAGCCGACGACTGCAAACTTTCAGGTTCTATACATATATACATATACGACCGCACATGAGGCATCATAATACTTTCAGGAAAAAGTATAAACACAGCCTTTATAACTCAACAAAACATTGTTTTTACAATGGGAATACATGTCACTAGAACAAAATATTTTTCGAGCACCGAGCCTCTATCGAATGAGCGCCCTCAAGGACCTCTTCAAAGTAGTGCTCGGCAGCCACTCGGCCCACGGCCGAACCCTGTGTTGCAATAGTGGTGGCCTCCATCTCTGCCCAATATGTTTTGACACGAGCAAATGGCATCCGCGCACCCTCTATGCACGCCGACCTCTTCATAGCGTCGATGTGCGGCATAGCACCAAGGAATTGTTGCACTAAACTAAAGTAGCTATCCGGCCTTGGCTCTCCCGGCCACAGATGATCCACAATAGACCTCATGGCAAGTCCGGACAACCTATGGAGCTCGGCCACTCGGCCATTCGCTCATTCAACAGCAGCGGACGCACTGGAGCATGGAATTGTGACCAGGACAGCTTTTTGCAATTCACGATCTTTTTGATCCTTGAAGGACTCGGCCGCATCAGCAGCACTTGCTGCCAAATCTACGTAGGCGCCCGCAGAACTCCATAGTTGATCAAGAGGAGCATACTTCGGATCTCCGAACTTAGTCCGCAACAAGAAGGGCTTCCCAGCCACGATATCCGCAGCTTGACGCAGCTCCTCCTTCGTCGCTCTAATTTTGGAGCGGGCTTCCTTGGCTGCTACCATGGCCTTCTCCAGGTCCGTCGCCTTCGCTCGACTTTCTTTTTCAAGAAGATGGTAACGGTCAGCGGCATCCTTCAACTCAACGGCCATCTTGGCTATTCTTTCCTTGCTCTGGCGATGCATGGCCTGTTCGGCCCTTAGCTCTTCGACCGCCTTTAGGGCGGCCGCATCGCTATTCCTTGCTTGTTCCTTGGCTCGGGCAAGCTCCGCCCGAAGGGACTCCACGGTGGCAGCTCCATCTGCAGTCACAACATATTAAAGATACTAGCATCATGCTCCTCTTACTATGTGTTGATCACCGGAGAAATCACTTACCCTGTGCCTCGTCAAGCCGCTTGTTGACAAGCACGATGTAGGCATCTGCTGCATCAAGTTCCCGCTTTAGCTCGGCAAACCCATCAGTCCGGCTGGCCACCGGAGCCTCAGCCACCTGCACATAAAGGCAGTCTGGTTATTACCTGGGACTATGATCCTCTATTTGCCGCCATGTTCGACGGCAACCAGAGTCTCACGGGCTACTATCTGCATAAGGCACACCTAACGCATGCGGTACTATCAAAAAGATACACTATTTCACGTACCTCAAAGCCTTTCAGCAGACTCATAAAAGTTTCATGCAACCCGCTTTCGGCGGATGAAATCCTTTCAATCACCATACCCATTAGCGTATGATGCACTTCTGAGATGGCCGCTTGCTCCAGAAGATCATTCAGTGCATCCGACCGCACACCGTATGGTCCCGGACTCTTTCTGTTGCTCTCTTTAGGAGCTGAATACTGAGGACTCCGGGTTGCCAAAGGATTACCCTCTGGCCTTGGCGGATTAGGAGAAACCCTCCGCGACGACACTTCAGGGTCGCCCGCCTCATGAGGCGGGGTGGCAGGGGGAGGTGTTTCACTCTCCATCATCTCCGGAATAAGATCCCCTGAAGACGAACTCTGTCGAGAAGGGCTACGATCCGAACTACAAGATATAAGCTTCGGTTAGTGTCTTCAGAAGTAAGATAGGATATTTTCACTATTAAGTACTTTTTGATTACTTACAGCTTGGTAGAGGGCTGATCCCCTTGCGGGCGCTGTGCGGCAAGAGTGCCCTCCGAGGCAGGACTCTCTGGTGAAGATTTCTTCCCCCGTTTGGAAACCACTGTTTTCGGGTCTTCAGAGGTAGTCCTCTTCCTTCCTTGGGGAGAGGGAATTTTAGATTCTTCTCCCTGGGTACCCTCCTTCGCGGATGCGCTAATTCCCCCGGTTTGGATGGATGATGAGTGAGGTCCGCCTTCAGCCTCTTTATTCCCCCCTTCATCTCCCCCTGAGGGCGCTGGATAAGGTACCGGATCGAGCATCCTGGCCAGTACTGGGTTTGCTGTGCCTTCGGGAAGGGGGGACGGACACCTGATCATCTTCGCCTTTGTTACACAATCCTGGTCGTAGAGCAACTTTTTAGAATGGTGATTATGATAAATAAGAAAAATAGTGTGTTCAGCTGCAAGATTACTTACTTGGGTATCCGGGCGGTTACAGCTCAGACCCGCATCCTCGGTGGTGTCCGGACACTTTATTTGTGGTCTGAAGAACAACTTGTACATCTCCTCGAGCGTCATGTCGAGGAAGTGCTGAATGATTCGTGGTCCCTCCGGGTTGAACTCCCACATACGGAGAGGTCTACGTTTGCAAGGCGGGACCTGACGAACTAGCATGACTTGCATCACCGTGACCAGGTTGACATCTCCCTCGAGGAGATCTCTGATGCGACTCTGTAATATCAACACATCATTTACGGGCCCCCAGTTCAGCCCCTTGTTAACCCATGACGTCAGTTGTGGTGGGGGGCCCAAGCGAAAGGCAGGGGCGGCTACCCACTTGGTACTTCGGGGAGCGGTGATATAGAACCACTCCCGCTGCCATAAACTAGACACCTCTGGAAAGGAACCCTCTGGCCATGGAACATCAGTGTTCCTGCTTATTATAGCGCCTCCACACTCTGCGTGTCGCCCCTCGATCATCTTCGGCTGTACATTGAAAGTCTTGAGCCACAGGCCGAAGTGTGGGGTAATGCGGAGGAAGGCCTCGCACACGACGATGAACGACGTGATTCGAAGGAGGGAATCCGGGGCCAGATCGTGGAAATCCAGACCATAATAGAACATGAGCCCCCTAACAAAGGGATCCAAAGCGAGGCCTAGCCCTCAGAGGAAGTGGGAGATAAACACAACACTCTCGTTGGGTTCGGGAGTGGGGATGACCTGCCCTCGGGCGGGCAGTCTGTGCGAGATTTCGGCGGTCAGATACCTGGCCTCTCTCAGCTTCTTGATGTCCTCCTCTGTGATAGAGGAAGACATCCACCGACCGTGGAGGTTGCATCCGGACATGGTTGAAGGTCCGAAGCGCCTGACCTAAGCCTTGGGTGTTGGAGCTCGAGGCGGGGGAAGGATTCGATTGAGCACGAGAGGAAAAAAGGACAGGCCTTGGCCTCTTTATAAAGAGGGTGAATATCAAGCGTCCTCCTCGTGGCCATTTTGGACTTGCCTAAAATCGAGGAGTCATGCCAACGGGCACGAGTGAGTTACCCACGTCCGTATTGATGAGAATCCCGTAATAAGGGGGACACGATCTCTGCTTCGACAAGAGATGTCAAGGAAACCGCCTCACAATATGTGTAGGGCTGGTTGGGAAAAAAATGGTTCGGATAATGACCGGGCCATGACATGACGTCGTGATGTCAAAACGCATCAGCAGATTAGATTCGTGGAGATATTATTCTCTCTACGGTGGTATGTGGAAATTGTTTTGCAGAGCCGGACACTATCCTTGGGTCCAAAATCTTCTATGGAGTATTCGGAGGAGGAACTCGCCTTGCAATGCCGTAGACAAGACTGCGCGCCGGACTCATCGTCATAGAAGCCTCGTTCAGGGGCTACCGAGGGAGTCCTGGATTAGGGCGTCTCCGGACAGCCGGACTATATCCTTCAGCCGGACTATTGGACTATGAAGATACAAGATTGAAGACTTTGCCCCGTGTCCAGATGGGACTTTCCTTGGCGTGGAAGGCAAGCTTGGCAATACGGATATGTAGATCTCCTCCCTTGTAACCGACTCTGTGTAACCCTAGCCCCCTACGGTGTCTATATAAACCGGAGGGTTTAGTCCGTAGGACAAGATACAATCATACCATAGGCTAGCTTCTAGGGTTTAGCCTCTACGATCTCGTGGTAGATCAACTCTTGTAATACTCATATCATCAAGAACAATCAAGCAGGACGTAGGTGTTGGGGAACGTAGTAATTTCAAAAAATTTCCTATGCACATGCAAGATCATGGTGATGCATAGCAACGAGAGGGGAGAGTTTGATCTACGTACCCTGGTAGATCGACAACGGAAGCGTTTGGTTGATGTAGTCGTACGTCTCCACGGCCCGACCGATCAAGCACCGAAACTACGGCACCTCCGAGTTCTAGCACACGTTCAGCTCGATGACGATCCCCGGACTCCGATCTAGCAAAGTGTCGGGGAAGAGTTCCGTCAGCACGACGGCGTGGTGACAATCTTGATGTACTACCGTCGCAGGGCTTCGCCTAAGCACCGCTACAATATTATCGAGGACTATGGTGGAAGGGGGCACCGTACACGGCTAAGAATATGATCACGTGGATCAACTTGTGTCTCTAGGGGGTGCCCCTGCCTCCGTATATAAAGGTTCAAGGGAGGGGGGCCGGCCGGCCAGGAGAGGCGCGCCAGGAGGAGTCCTACTCCCTCTGGGAGTAGGACTCCCCCCTTTCCTAGTTGGAATAGGATTCGTGGAGGGGGGGGGGGAAGAGGAGAGAGAGGAGGAAGGGGGGCCGGCCCCCTCTCCTTGTCATAGGAACATGTATAAGTCATGAAGAAAGCAATAGCAACATACTAAACGATCGGGTGCTAAGCTAAAGGAATGGGTCATGTCAATCAGATCATTCATCTAATGATGTGATCCTGTTAATCAAATGACAACTCTTTGTCCATGGTTAGGAAACATAACCATCTTTGATTAACAAGCTAGTCTAGTAGAGGCATACTAGTGACACTCTGTTTGTCTATGTATTCACACATGTATTATGTTTCCGGTTAATACAATTCTAGCATGAATAATAAACTTTTATCATGATATATAAGGAAATAAATAATAACTTTATTATTGCCTCTAGGGCATATTTCCTTCAGTCTCCCACTTGCACTAGAGTCAATAATCTAGATTACACAGTAATGATTCTAACACCCATGGAGCCTTGGTGTTGATCATGTTTTGCTCATGGAAGAGGCTTAGTCAACGGGTCTGCTACATTCAGATCCGTATGTATCTTGCAAATCTCTATGTCTCCCACCTAGACTAGATCCCAGATGGAATTGAAGCATCTCTTGATGTGCTTGGTTCTCTTGTGAAATCTGGATTCCTTTGCCAAGGCAATTGCACCAGTATTGTCACAAAAGATTTTCATTGGTCCCGATGCACTAGGTATAACACCTAGATCGGATATGAACTCCTTCATCCAGACTCCTTCATTCGCTGCTTCTGAAGCAGCTATGTATTCCGCTTCACACGTAGATCCCGCCACGATGCTCTATTCAGAACTGCACCAACTGACAACTCCACCGTTTAATGTAAACACGTATCCGGTTTGCGATTTAGAATCGTCCGGATCAGTGTCAAAGCTTGCATCAACGTAACCGTTTACGATGAGCTCTTTGTCACCTCCATATACGAGAAACATATCCTTAGTCCTTTTCAGGTACTTCAGGATGTTCTTGACCGCTGTCCAGTGATCCACTCCTGGATTACTTTGGTACCTCCCTGCTAGACTTATAGCAAGGCACACATCAGGTCTGGTACATGTTAGGGAACGTAGTAATTTCAAAAATTTCCTACGCTCATGCAAGATCATGGTGATGCATAGCAACGAGAGGGGAGAGTATGATCTACGTACCTTGTAGATTGACAACGGAAGCGTTTGGTTGATGTAGTCGTACGTCTCCACGGCCTAACCGATCAAGCACCGAAACTACGGCACCTCTGAGTTCTAGCACATGTTCAGCTCGATGACGATCCCCGGACTCCGATCCAGCAAAGTGTCGGGGAAGAGTTCCGTCAGCACAACGGCGTGGTGACGATCTTGATGTACTACTGCAGCAGGGCTTCGCCTAAGCACCACTACAATATTATCGAGGACTATGGTGGAAGGGGGCACCGCACACGGCTAAGAATATGATCACCTGGATCAACTTGTGTTTCTCTGGGGTGCCCCTGCCTCCGTATATAAAGGCTCAAGAGGGGGAGGCTGGCCGGCCATCATAGGGCGCGCCAGGAGGAGTCCTACTCCCTCCGGGAGTAGGACTTCTCCCCCAATCCTAGTTGGAATAAGATTCGCGAGGTGGGAAAAGAGAGAGAGAGAAGGAGGGGGGCGCCGGCCCCCTCTCTCCTTGTCCTATTCGGACTAGGGGGGAGGGGCGCGCGGCCCAGCCCTGGATGCCTCTTCTCTTATTCCACTAAGGCCCATTAAGGCCCATATATCTCCCGGGGGGTTCCGGTAACCTCCCGGTACTCCGGTAAAATCCCGATTTCACCCGGAACACTTCCGATATCCAAACATAGGCTTCCAATATATCAATCTTTATGTCTCGACCATTTCGAGACTCCTCGTCATGTCCGTGATCACATCCGGGACTCCGAACAACCTTCGGTACATCAAAATGCATAAACTCATAATATAACTGTCATCCATACTTAAGCGTGGGACCCTACGGGTTCGAGAACAATGTAGACATGACCGAGACACGTCTCCGGTCAATAACCAATAGCGGGACCTGGAATTCCATATTGGCTCCTACATATTCTACGAAGATCTTTATCGGTCAGACCGCATAACAACATACGTTGTTCCCTTTGTCATCGGTATGTTACTTGCCCGAGATTCGATCGTCGGTATCCAATACCTAGTTCAATCTCGTTACCGGCAAGTCTCTTTACTCGTTCCGTAATACATCATCCCGCAACTAACTCATTAGTTGCAATGCTTGCAAGGCTTAAGTGATGTGCATTACCGAGAGGGCCCAGAGATACCTCTCCGACATTCGGAGTGACAAATCCTAATCTCGAAATACGCCAACCCAACATGTACCTTTGGAGACACCTGTAGAGCTCCTTTATAATCACCCAGTTACGTTGTGACGTTTGGTAGCACACAAAGTGTTCCTCCGGCAAACGGGAGTTGCATAATCTCATAGTCATAGGAACATGTATAAGTCATGAAGAAAGCAATAGCAACATACTAAACGATCGGGTGTAAGCTAATGGAATGGGTCATGTCAATCAGATCATTCAACTAATGATGTGATCCCGTTAATCAAATAACAACTCTTTGTCCATGGTTAGGAAACATAACCATCTTTGATTAACGAGCTAGTCAAGTAGAGGCATACTAGTGACACTCTGTTTGTCTATGTATTCACACATGTATTATGTTTCCGGTTAATACAATTCTAGCATGAATAATAAACATTTATCATGATATAAGGAAATAAATAATAACTTTATTATTGCCTCTAGGGCATATTTCCTTCAGTCTCCCACTTGCACTAGAGTCAATAATCTAGATCACATCGCCATGTGATTTAACATCAATAGTTCACATCTTTATGTGATTGGTTCACATCTCCATGTGACTAACACCCAAAGGGTTTACTAGATTCAATAATCTAGTTCACATCGCTATGTGATTAAGACCCAAAAAGTGATCATGTTTTGCTTGTGAGAGAAGTTTAGTCAATGGGTCTGCCACATTCAGATCCGCATGTATTTTGCAAATTTCTATGTCAACAATGCTCTGCATGGAGCTACTCTAGCTAATTGCTCCCATTTTCAATATGTATCCAGATTGAGACTTAGAGTCATCTGGATCAGTGTCAAAGCTTGCATCGACGTAACCCTTTACGACGAACCTTTTTTCACCTCCGTAATCGAGAAACATATCCTTATTCCAGTAAGGATAATTTTGACCGCTGTCCATTGATCTACTCTTAGATCACTATTGTACTCCCTCTCTTAACACAGCGTATGGTATACAATAGATCTGGTACACAGCATGGCATACTTTATAGAACCTATGACTGAGGCATAGGGAATGACTTTCATTCTCTTTCTATCTTCTGCCGTGGTCGGGCTTTGAGTCTTACTCAACTTCACACCTTGTAACACAGGCAAGAAACTTTTTCTTTGACTATTCCATTTTGAACTACTTCAAAATCTTGTCAAGGTATGTACTCATTGAAAAACTTATCAAGCGTCTTGATCTATCTCTATAGATCTTGATACTCAATATGTAAGCATATTTACCAAGGTCTTTCTTTGAAAAACTCCTTTCAAACATTCCTTTATGCTTTGCAGAATAATTCTACATTATTTCTGATCAACAATATGTCATACACATATACTTATCAGAAATGATGTAGTGCTCCCACTCACTTTCTTGTAAATACAGGCTTCACCGCAAGTCTGTATAAAACTATATGCTTTGATCAACTTATCAAAGCGTATATTCCAACTCCGAGATTCTTGCACCAGTCCATAGATGGATCGCTGGAGCTTGCATATTTAGTTAACACCTTTAGGATCGACAAAACCTTCTAGTTGCATCGTATACAACTCTTCTTTAGTAAATCCATTAAGGAATGCAGTTTTGTTTATCCATTTGCCAGATTTCATAAAATGCGGCAATTGCTAACATGATTCGGACAGACTTAAGCATAGATACGAGTGAGAAAATCTCATCGTAGTCAAGACCTTGAACTTGTCGAAAACCTTTGCGACAATTCTAGCTTTGTAGATAGTAACACTACTATCAGCGTCCATCTTCCTCTTGAAGATCCATTTATTTTCTATGGCTTGCCGATCATCGGGCAAATCCATCAAAGTCCATACTTTGTTCTCATACATGGATCATATCTCAGATTTCATGGCCTCAAACCATTTAGCGGAATCTGGGCTCATCATCGCTTCCTCATAGTTCGCAAGTTCGTCATGGTCTAGTAACACGACTTCCAGAACAGGATTACCGTACCACTCTGGTGCGGATCTCACTCTGGTTTACCTACGAGATTTGGTAGTAACTTGATCTGAAGTTACATGATCATTATCATTAGCTTCCTCACTAATTGGTGTAGTAGTCACAGGAACAGATTTCTGTGATGAACTACTTTCCAATAAGGGAGCAGGTACAGTTACCTCATCAAGTTCTACTTTCCTCCCACTCACTTCTTTCGAGAGAAACTCCTTCTGTAGAAAAACTCCGAATTTAGCAACAAGTCTTGCCTTCGGATTTGTGATAGAAGGTGTACCCAACAGTCTCCTTTGGGTATCCTATGAAGACATATTTCTCCGATTTGGGTTTGAGCTTATTAGGATGAAACTTTTTCATATAAGCATCACAACCCCAAACTTTAAGAAACGACAACTTTGGTTTCTTGCCAAACCACAGTTCAGATTGTGTCATCTCAACGGACTTAGATGGTGCCCTATTTAACGTGAATGCAGCTGTCTCTAATGCATAACCCCAAAGCAATAGTGGTAGATCGGTAAGAGACATCATAGATCGCACCATATCTAATAAAGTACGGTTATGACATTCGGACACACCATTATGCTGTGGTGTTCCAGGTGGCATGAGTTTGTGAAACTATTCCACATTGTTTTAATTGAAGACCAAACTCGTAACTCAAATATTTTACTTCTGCGATCATATCGTAGAAACTTTCATTTTTGTTACGATGATTCCCCACTTCACTCTGAAATTCTTTGAACTTTTCAAATGTTTCAGACCTTTGTTTCATCAAGTAGATATACTCATATCTGCTCAAATCATCTGTGAAGATCAGAAAATAATGATACCTATCGCGAGCCTCAATATTCATCGGACCACATACATCAGTATGTATGATTTCCAACAAATCTGTTGCTCGCTCCATTGTTCCGAAGAACAGAGTCTTAGTCATCTTGCCCATGAGGCATGGTTCGCAAGCATCAACTGATTCATAATCAAGTGATTCCAAAAGCCCATCAGCATGGAGTTTCTTCATGCGCTTTACACCAATATGACCTAAACGGCAGTGCTACAAATAAGTTGCACTATCATTATTAACTTTGCATCTTTTGGTTTCAATATTATGATTATGTGTATCACTACGATCGAGATCCAATGAACTATTTTCATTGGGTGTGTAACCATATAAGGTTTTATTCATGTAAACATAATAAAAATTTATTCTCTTACTTAAATGAATAACCGTATTACAATAAACACGATCAAATCATATTCATGCTCAACGCAAACACCAAATAACACTTATTCAGGTTCAACACTAATCCCGAAAGTATAGGGAGTGTGCGATGATGATCATATCAATCTTGGAACCACTTCCAACACACATTGTCACTTCACCCTTAACTTGTCTCTGTTTATTCTGCAACTCCCGTTTCGAGTTACTAATCTTAGCAACTGAACTAGTATCAAATACTGAGGGGTTGCTATAAACACTAGTAAAGTATACATCAATAACATGTATATCAAATATACTTATGTTCACTTTGCCATCCTTCTTATCTGCCAATCACTTGGGGTAGTTCCGCTTCCAGTGACCAGTCCCTTTGTAGTAGAAACACTTAGTCTCAGGCTTAGGACCAGACTTGGGCTTCTTCACTTGAGCAGCAACTTGCTTGCTGTTCTTCTTGAAGTTCCCCTTCTTCCCTCTGCCCTTTTCTTGAAACTAGTGGTCTTGTCTACCATCAACACTTCATGTTTTTCTCGATTTCTACCTTTGTCAATTTCAGCATTACGAAGAGCTTGGGAATCGTTTCCGTTATCTCTTGCATATTATAGTTCATCACGAAGTTCTACTAACTTGGTGATGGTGACTAGAGAATTCTGTCAATCACTATTTTATCTGGAAGATTAACTCCCACTTGATTCAAGCGATTGTAGTACCCAGACAATCTGAGCACATGCTCACTGCTTGAGCGATTCTCCTCCATCTTTTAGCTATAGAACTTGTTGGAGACTTCATATCTCTCAACTCGGGTATTTGCTTGAAATATTAACTTCAACTCCAGGAACATCTCATATGCTCCATGACGTTCAAAACGTCTTTGAAGTCCCGATTCTAAGCCGTTAAGTATGGTGCACTAAACTATCAAGTAGTCATCATATTGAGCTAGCCAAACGTTCATAACGTCTACATCTGCTCCTGCAATAGGTCTGTCACCTAGCGGGGCATCAAGGACATAATTCTTCTGTGCAGCAATGAGGATAAACCTCAGATCACGGATCCAATCCGCATCATTGCTACTAACATCTTTCAACACAATTTTCTCTAGGAACATATCAAAATAAACATATGAAAGCAACAACGCGAGCTATTGATCTACAACATAGATATGCTAATACTACCAGGACTAAGTTCATGATAAATTAAAGTTCAATTAATTTACTTAAAGAACTCCCACTTAGATAGACATCCCTCTAATCCTCTAAGTGATTACGTGATCCAAATCAACTAAACCATGTCCGATCATCACGTGAGATGGAGTAGTTTCATTGGTGAACATCACTATGTTGATCATATCTACTATATGATTCATGCTCAACCTTTCGGTCTTCATGTTCCGAGGCCATATCTGTATATGCTTGGCTCGTCAAGTATAACCTGAGTATTCCGCGTGTGCAACTGTTTTGCACCCGTTGTATTTGAACGTAGAGCCTATCACACCCGATCATCACGTGGTGTCTCAGCACGAAGAAATTTTGCAACGGTGCATACTCAGGGAGAACACTTCTTGATAATTATTGAGAGATCATCTTAAAATGCTACCGTCAAACTAAGAAAAATAAGATGTATAAAAGATAAACATCATATGCAATCAAAATATGTGACATGATATGGCCATCATCATCTTGCGCCTTTGATCTCCATCTCCAAAGTACTGTCATGATCTCTATCGTTACCGGCATGACACCATGATCTCCATCATCTTGATCTATATCAATGTGTCATCACGTGGTCGTCTCGCCAACAATTGCTCTTGCAACTATTGCTATCGCATAGCGATAAAGTAAAGCAATTATTGGGCGCTTGCATCTTATGCAATAGAGAGACAACCATAAGGCTTTTGCCAGTTGCCGATAACTTCAACAAAACATGATTATCTCATACAACAACTTATATCTCATCACGCCTTGACCATATCACATCACAACATGCCCTGCAAAAACAAGTTAGACGTCCTCTACTTTGTTGTTGCAAGTTTTACGTGGCTCCTACTGGGCTTAGTAAGAACCAATCTTACCTACGCATCAAAACCACAATGATAGTTTGTCAAGTTGGTGCTGTTTTAACCTTCGCAAGGACCGGGCGTAGCCACACTCGGTTCAACTAAAGTTGGAGAAACTGTCACCCGCTAGCCACCTTTGTGCAAAGCACGTCGGGAGAACCGGTCTCGCGTAAGCGTACGCGTAATGTCGGTCCGGGCCGCTTCATCCAACAATACTGCCGAACCAAAATATGACATGCTGGTAAGCAGTATGACTTATATCGCCCACAACTCACTTGTGTTCTACTCGTGCATATAACATCAACATATATAACCAGGCTCGGATGCCACTGTTAGGGAACGTAGTAATTTCAAAAATTTCCTACGCTCATGCAAGATCATGGTGATGCATAGCAACAAGAGGGGAGAGTATGATCTACGTACCTTGTAGATCGACAACGGAAGCGTTTGGTTGATGTAGTCGTACGTCTCCACGGCCTGACCGATCAAGCACCAAAACTACGGCACCTCTGAGTTCTAGCACATGTTCAGCTTGATGACGATCCCCGGACTCCGATCCAGCAAAGTGTCAGGGAAGAGTTCCGTCAGCACGACGGCGTGGTGACGATCTTGATGTACTACTGCAGCAGGGCTTCGCCTAAGCACCACTACAATATTATCGAGGACTATGGTGGAAGGGGGCACCGCACACGGCTAAGAATATGATCACCTGGATCAACTTGTGTTTCTCTGGGGTGCCCCTGCCTCCATATATAAAGGCTCAAGAGGGGGAGGCCGGCCGGCCATCATAGGGCGCGCCAGGAGGAGTCCTACTCCCTCCGGGAGTAGGACTTCTCTCCCAATCCTAGTTGGAATAGGATTCGCGAGGTGGGAAAAGAGAGAGAGAGAAGGAGGGGGGCGCCGGCCCCCTCTCTCCTTGTCCTATTCGGACTAGGGGGGAGGGGCGCGCGGCCCAGCCCTGGCTGCCTCTTCTCTTATGCCACTAAGGCCCATTAAGGACCATATAGCTCCCGGGGGGTTCCGGTAACCTCCCGGTACTCCGGTAAAATCCCGTTTTCACCCGGAACACTTCCGATATCCAAACATAGGCTTCCAATATATCAATCTTTATGTCTCGACCATTTCGAGACTCCTCGTCATGTCCGTGATCACATCCGGGACTCCGAACAACCTTCGGTACATCAAAATGCATAAACTCATAATATAACTGTCATCGTAACCTTAAGCATGCGGACCCTACGGGTTCGAGAACAATGTAGACATGACCGAGACACGTCTCCGGTCAATAACCAATAGCAGGACCTGGATGCCCATATTGGCTCCTACATATTCTACGAAGATCTTTATCGGTCAGACCGCATAACAACATACGTTGTTCCCTTTGTCATCGGTATGTTACTTGCCTGAGATTCGATCGTCGGTATCCAATACCTAGTTCAATCTTGTTACCGGCAAGCCTCTTTACTCGTTCCGTAATACATCATCCCGCAACTAACTCATTAGTTGCAATGCTTGCAAGGCTTAAGTGATGTGCATTACCGAGAGGGCCCAGAGATACCTCTCCGACATTCGGAGTGACAAATCCTAATCTCGAAATACGCCAACCCAACATGTACCTTTGGAGACACCTGTAGAGCTCCTTTATTATCACCCAGTTACGTTGTGATGTTTGGTAGCACACAAAGTGTTCCTCCGACAAACGGGAGTTGCATAATCTCATAGTCATAGGAACATGTATAAGTCATGAAGAAAGCAATAGCAACATACTAAACAATCGGGTGCTAAGCTAATGGAATGGGTCATGTCAATCAGATCATTCAACTAATGATGTGATCCCGTTAATCAAATAACAACTCTTTGTCCATGGTTAGGAAACATAACCATCTTTGATTAACGAGCTAGTCAAGTAGAGGCATACTAGTGACACTCTGTTTGTCTATGTATTCACACATGTATTATGTTTCCGGTTAATACAATTCTAGCATGAATAATAAACATTTATCATGATATAAGGAAATAAATAATAACTTTATTATTGCCTCTAGGGCATATTTCCTTCAGTAAACAGCATTGCATACATGATAGAGCCTATGGCTGACGCATAGGGAACACCTTTCATTTTCTCTCTATCTTCTGCAGTGGTCGGGCATTGAGTCTGACTCAACTTCACACCTTGTAATATAGGCAAGAACCCTTTCTTTGCTTGATCCATTTTGAACTTCTTCAAAATCTTGTCAAGGTATGTGCTTTGTGAAAGTCCAATTAAGCGTCTTGATCTATTTCTATAGATCTTTATGCCTAATATGTAAGCAGCTTCACCGAGGTCTTTCATTGAAAAACTCTTATTCAAATATCCCTTTATGCTATCCAGAAATTCTATATCATTTCCAATCAGTAATATGTCATCCACATATAATATCAGAAATGCTACAGAGCTCCCACTCACTTTCTTGTAAATACAGGCTTCTCCAAAAGTCTGTATAAAACCAAATGCTTTGATCACACTATCAAAGCGTTTATTCCAACTCCGAGAGGCTTGCACCAGTCCATAAATGGATCGCTGGAGCTTGCACACTTTGTTAGCTCCCTTTGGATCAACAAAACCTTCTGGTTGCATCATATACAACTCTTCTTCCAGAAATCCATTCAGGAATGCAGTTTTGACATCCATCTGCCAAATTTCATAATCATAAAATGCGGCAATTGCTAACATGATTCGGACAGACTTAAGCATCGCTACGGGTGAGAAGGTCTCATCGTAGTCAACCCCTTGAACTTGTCGAAAACCTTTTGCGACAAGTCGAGCTTTGTAGACAGTAATATTACCGTCAGCGTCAGTCTTCTTCTTAAAGATCCATTTATTCTCAATTGCTTGCCGATCATCGGGCAAGTCAACCAAAGTCCATACTTTGTTCTCATACATGGATCCCATCTCAGATTTCATGGCTTCAAGCCATTTTACGGAATCTGGGCTCACCATCGCTTCTTCATAGTTCGTAGGTTCATCATGATCTAGTAGCATGATTTCCAGAACAGGATTACCGTACCACTCTGTTGCGGATCTCACTCTGGTTGATCTACGAGGTTCAGTAGTATCTTGTTCTGAAGTTTCATGATCATTATCATTAGCTTCCTCACTAATTAGTGTAGGTGTCACAGAAACAGTTTTCTGTGATGCACCACTTTCCAATAAGGGAGCAGGTACAGTTACCTCATCAAGTTCTACTTTCCTCCCACTCAATTCTTTCGAGAGAAACTCCTTCTCTAGAAAGGATCCATTCTTAGCAACGAATGTCTTGCCTTCGGATCTGTGATAGAAGGTGTACCCAACAGTCTCCTTTGGGTATCCTATGAAGACACATATCTCCGATTTGGGTTCGAGCTTATCAGGTTGAAGCTTTTTCACATAAGCATCGCAGCCCCAAACTTTAAGAAACGACAACTTTGGTTTCTTGCCAAACCACAGTTCATAAGGTGTCGTCTCAACGGATTTTGATGGTGCCCTATTTAACGTGAATGCGGCCGTCTCTAAAGCATAACCCCAAAATGATAGCGGTAAATTTGTAAGAGACATCATAGATCGCACCATATCAAGTAAAGTATGATTACGACGTTCGGACACACCATTACGCTGAGGTGTTCCGGGTGGCGTGAGTTGCGAAACTATTCCGCATTGTTTCAGATGTAGACCAATCTCGTAACTCAAATATTCTCCTCCACGATCAGATCGCAGAAACTTTATTTTCTTGTTACTTTGATTTTCAACTTCACTCTGAAATTCTTTGAACTTTTCAAATGTTTCAGACTTATGCTTCATTAAGTAGATATACCCATATCTTCTTAAATCATCTGTGAAGGTGAGAAAATAACGATATCCGCCACGAGCCTCAACATTCATCAGACCACATACATCTGTATGTATGATTTCTAACAAATCTGTTGCTCTCTCCATTGTACCGGAGAACGGTGTTTTAGTCATCTTGCCCATAAGGCACGGTTCGCAAGTACCAAGTGATTCATAATCAAGAGGTTCCAAAAGTCCATCGGTATGGAGTTTCTTCATGCGCTTTACACCGATATGACCTAAATGACAGTGCCACAAATAAGTTGCACTATCATTATCAACTCTGCATCTTTTGGCTTCAACATTATGAATATGTGTGTTACTACTATCGAGATTCATCAAAAATAGACCACTCTTCAAAGGTGCATGACCATAAAAGATATTACTCATATAAACAGAACAACCATTATTCTCTGATTTAAATGAATAACCGTCTCGCATTAAACAAGATCCAGATATAATGTTCATGCTCAACGCTGGCACCAAATAACAATTATTTAGGTCTAATATTAATCCCGAAGGTAGATGTAGAGGTAGCATGCCGACCGCGATCACATCGACTTTAGAACCATTTCCCACGCGCATCGTCACCTCGTCCTTTGCCAGTGTTCGCTTAATCCGTAGTCCCTGTTTCGAGTTGCAAATATTAGCAACAGAACCAGTATCAAATACCCAGGTGCTACTGCGAGCTCTAGTAAGGTACACATCAATAACATGTATATCACATATACCTTTGTTCACCTTGCCATCCTTCTTATCCGCCAAATACTTGGGGCAGTTCCGCTTCCAGTGACCAGTCTGCTTGCAGTAGAAGCACTCAGTTTCAGGCTTAGGTCTAGATTTGGGTTTCTTCTCCTGATCAGCAACTTGCTTGCTTTTCTTCTTGAAGTTCCCCTTCTTCTTCCCTTTGCCCTTTTTCTTGAAACTAGTGGTCTTGTTGACCATCAACACTTGATGCTCCTTCTTGATTTCTACCTCCGCAGCTTTCAGCATTGCGAAGAGCTCGGGAATAGTCTTATTCATCCCTTGCATATTATAGTTCATCACAAAGCTCTTGTAGCTTGGTGGCAGTGATTGGAGAATTCTGTCAATGACGCAATCATCTGGAAGATTAACTCCCATCTGAATCAAGTGATTATTATACCCAGACATTTTGAGTATATGCTCACTGACAGAACTGTTCTCCTCCATCTTGCGGCTATAGAATTTATTGGAGACTTCATATCTCTCAATCCGGGCATTTGCTTGAAATATTAACTTCAACTCCTGGAACATCTCATATGCTCCATGACGTTCAAAACGTCGTTGAAGTCCCGATTCTAAGCCGTAAAGCATGGCACACTGAACTATCGAGTAGTCATCAGCTTTGCTCTGCCAGACGTTCACAACATCTGGTGTTGCTCCAGCAGCAGGCCTGGCACCTAGCGGTGCTTCCAGGACGTAATTCTTCTGTGCAGCAATGAGGATAATCCTCAAGTTACGGACCCAGTCCGTGTAATTGCTACCATCATCTTTCAACTTTGCTTTCTCAAGGAACGCATTAAAATTCAACGGAACAACAGCACAGGCCATTTATCTACAATCATACATAAACAAGCAAGATACTATCAGGTACTAAGTTCATGATAAATTTAGGTTCAATTAATCATATTACTTAAACTCCCACTTAGATAGACATCCCTCTAATCATCTAAGTGATCACGTGATCCAAATCAACTAAACCATAACCGATCATCACGTGAAATGGAGTAGTTTTCAATGGTGAACATCGCTATGTTGATCATATCTACTATATGATTCACGCTCGATCTTTCGATCTCAGTGTTCCGAGGCCATATCTGCATATGCTAGGCTCGTCAAGTTTAACCTGAGTATTCTGCGTGTGCAAAACTGGCTTGCACCCGTTGTAGATGGACGTGGAGCTTATCACACCCGATCATCACGTGGTGTCTGGGCACGACGAACTTTGGCAACGGTGCATACTCAGGGAGAACACTTTTATCTTGAAATTTAGTGAGAGATCATCTTATAATGCTACCGTCAATCAAAGCAAGATAAGATGCATAAAAGATAAACATCACATGCAATCAATATAAGTGATATGATATGGCCATCATCATCTTGTGCTTGTGATCTCCATCTCCGAAGCACCGTCGTGATCACCATCGTCACCGGCACGACACCTTGATCTCCATCGTAGTATCGTTGTTGTCTCGCCAATCTTATGCTTCCACGACTATCGCTACCGCTTAGTGATAAAGTAAAGCATTACAGCGCGATTGCATTGCATACAATAAAGCGACAACCATATGGCTCTTGCCAGTTGCCGATAACTCGGTTACAAAACATGATCATCTCATACAATAAAATTTAGCATCATGTCTTGACCATATCACATCACAACATGCCCTGCAAAAACAAGTTAGACGTCCTCTACTTTGTTGTTGCATGTTTTACGTGGCTGCTACGGGCTTTAAGCAAGAGCCAATCTTACCTACGCATCAAAACCACAACGATAGTTTTTAAAGTTGGTGCTATTTTAACCTTCGCAAGGACCGGGCGTAGCCACACTCGGTTCAACTAAGTTGGAGAAACTGTCACCCGCAAGCCACCTATGTGAAAAGCACGTCGGGAGAACCGGTCTCGCGTAAGCATACGCGTAATGTCGGTCCGGGCCGCTTCGTCCAACAATACCACCGAACCAAAGTATGACATGCTGGTAAGCAGTATGACTTATATCACCCACAACTCACTTGTGTTCTACTCGTGCATATAACATCAACATATAAAACCTAGACTCGGATGCCACTGTTGGGGAACGTAGTAATTTCAAAAAAATTCCTACGCACACGCAAGATCATGGTGATGCATAGCAATGAGAGGGGAGAGTATGATCTACGTACCCTTGTAGATCGACAACGGAAGCGTTTGGTTGATGTAGTCGTACGTCTCCACGGCCCGACCGATCAAGCACCGAAACTACGGCACGTCCGAGTTCTAGCACACGTTCATCTCGATGACGATCCCCGGACTCCGATCCAGCAAAGTGTCGGGGAAGAGTTTCGTCAGCACGACGGCGTGGTGACGATCTTGATGTACTACCGTCGCAGGGCTTCGCCTAAGCACCGCTACAATATTATCGAGGACTATGGTGGAAGGGGGCACCGCACACGGCTAAGAATATGATCACGTGGATCAACTTGTGTCTCTAGGGGGTGCCCCTACCTCCGTATATAAAGGTTCAAGGGAGGGGGGCCGGCCGGCCAGGAGAGGCGCGCCAGGAGGAGTCCTACTCCCTCTGGGAGTAGGACTCCCCCCTTTCCTAGTTGGAATAGGATTCGTGGAGGGGGGGAAAGAGGAGAGAGAGGAGGAAGGGGGGCCGGCCCCCTCTCCTTGTCCAATTCGGACCAAGGGGGGGGAGGGGTGCGTGGCCCATCTCTGGCCACCTCTCCTCTCTTCCACTAAGGCCCACTAAGGCCCATATACCTCCCGGGGTGTTCCGGTAACCTCCCGGTACTTCGGTAAAATCCTGATTTCACCCGGAACACTTCCGATATCCAAACATAGGCTTCCAATATATCAATCTTTATGTCTCGACCATTTTGAGACTCCTCGTCATGTCCATGATCACATCCGGGACTCCGAACAACCTTCGGTACATCAAAATTCATAAACTCATAATATCACTGTCATCGTAACCTTAAGCGTGCGGACCCTACGGGTTCGAGAACAATGTAGACATGACCGAGACACGTCTCCGGTCAATAACCAATAGCGGAACCTGGATGCTCATATTGGCTCCTACATATTCTACAAAGATCTTTTATCGGTCAGACCGCATAACAACATATGTTGTTCCCTTTGTCATCGGTATGTTACTTGCCCGAGATTCGATCGTCGGTATCCCATACCTAGTTCAATCTTGTTACCGGCAAGTCTCTTTACTCGTTCTGTAATACATCATCCCGCAACTAACTCATTAGTTGCAATGCTTGCAAGGCTTAAGTGATGTGCATTACCGAGAGGGCCCAGAGATACCTCTCCGACAATCGGAGTGACAAATCCTAATCCCGAAATACGCCAACCCAACATGTACCTTTGGAGACACCTGTAGAGCACCTTTATAATCACCCAGTTACGTTGTGACGTTTGGTTGCACACAAAGTGTTCCTCCGGTAAACGGGAGTTGCATAATCTCATAGTCATAGGAACATGTATAAGTTATGAAGAAAGCAATAGCAACATACTAAACGATCGGGTGCTAAGCTAAAGGAATGGGTCATGTCAATCAGATCATTCATCTAATGATGTGATCCTGTTAATCAAATGAAAACTCTTTGTCCATGGTTAGGAAACATAACCATCTTTGATTAACAAGCTAGTCTAGTAGAGGCATACTAGTGACACTCTGTTTGTCTATGTATTCACACATGTATTATGTTTCCGGTTAATACAATTCTAGAATGAATAATAAACTTTTATCATGATATATAAGGAAATAAATAATAACTTTATTATTGCCTCTAGGGCATATTTCCTTCAGTAGGGCATTACCTCCATCAAGAGGGCCCGAACCTGGGTAAACATCGTGTCCCCTGCCTCCTGTTACCATCCGCCTTAGACGCACAGTTCGAGACCCCCTACCCGAGACCCGCCGGTTTCGACACTGACAATGGACAACGGAGAGAACTGGGGAACCCGGACGGATGCAAATTTTGAAAACATGATGATGCAATGCACATGATGACATGACAAGATGCAACATGCAAGCGAAAGACAAGGCAACAATAGCGAATAACTGGAAGACACCTGGCGCAACAGTCTTGGGGCGTTACAACACTCTACCACTACAAGAGGATCTCGTCCCGAGATCTAGGATGGCATCGGGGAAACGGAAAAGGAAGGGGAAGAGGTAAAACTAAGTTGCTTGTTTGACAAATGAGTGAAACCAAAGAACCTTGCGAGGTTGGACAAATTGAAAGAAAGAATACAATGAAGATGAACAAAGTTGAAAACACCCCGTTAGAAAAGAGGAACAAGGAACATTACTAGAACCTTGTAGGTTGAAAGACATAAGAATAGGGTTGCAATGGACAAGAAGTACATGCAAGCACTCCGGTTGAAACGAGATGTACAAGGAACGATAAAGATCAATTACGACAACACTCCGGTTGGAAATGGAAGGCATAGAATATGAACTTGGCAAAAATGAAAGCACTTGGATGAGACTCCGGTTAGAAGAGGAATGATAGACACAACACTCCCATTAAAACAAGATAGAGACGGAATAAGAATGATATAATTTGGATAGCACTCCGACTGTAAATGGAAGGAATCGAACATGATCTTGACAAGATGAGAGGATACTTGATGAAATCAACAACACACTGCCTCCAGAACTATTGAAAGAATGGCACAAGGGTTAAGAAAGATGTCAGACAGCACTCCGGTTGAGAAGGGAGGCAAAACTTGATAAGATGAGAGAACTTGAATGAAGGACACGACACTCCGGTTGAATGGATAAGCAAAAGGAAAGAACATGATCTTTGGCAAAAATGGGATAAAACTTATTTCACCGGGAGGATAAATGAAGGACTTGGGTCATTTATGAGCACCGTAAGTAGCAACAATCCTTAGAGAAGGCTTTAGGTGAAATATAACCCAATCTAACTCCAACAAAAAGATTGATTGGTTGAAAAGATGACTTGAGCGAAGAGAAAATGATGGATTTAGATATGTCACTCTTGAAAACTTGTGAATCATGAAACACGAAGGAGAATTATCAACAATGACATAACACCACCTCAAAAGATGAGATATGAAAGAATTGCACTTCGGAATGCAAGATGAAGAATGCTTGAACTCCTCAAAACAAGACATGTGTTGAACACCATGTTTATTTTAGAGTATATCTTGGCGGATCTTAGCTTCAAGAGAAATCTTGAAGAACAATTGCAGAATGAAAAGAATCCTTGACGAACCACCATGTAGAGCCTCCATGAAAAACTCCGGTAACAAAAGGATGATCAAACGAAAGGAAAGAGAAGTTGAACACACAAGGTGAGGCCTTGCAATGATTAGATGAAGCTTTGAAATGATATAACCGAGAAAACTTGGAACTCAGGAAAGAAAGAAGAACAAGTGAAATCAAGAATTTTGATGAACCTCCGGAATAAGGAATTAATCACTTGAATGAAACAACAATAATAATTACATTATGCTTATCCTTCATCAATTAAATTGATGGCAAGCAAGGGATTTGGCATACTACTCATTCTCATTGGAAATGATAAAGGAGAGATATAACGTAAACTTGGGAAGTTCTTCAACGAATCACCGGTAGGATTGGAAAGAACGAATGAATTGATATGATAACCAAGGAAGAGAAATCTTGAATGAACCACCGTAAGAATTGAAAATGATTGAAGAAAAGTGAACGACTCACCGGGAAAGAATTAGAAAATGAACGAAGATACTTGAGGGAATATAAATATGTGAGAACAAAGAGAACACAGGCTAACTAGGAATACTTGAGCGATGCATCGGTAAGATTTGTAGAACGAGAGTTGAAGGCTGGAATGAATAATTTTGAGATGATGAGCTCCGGAGAATCAAACTGAAAAGACTCCTGAAATGCGTCGGATGGGTGAGAAGAATTCTCACAATCGAAAACAATTATGAGAGGATGGCATCAAGCTAGAACTTTGCATCTTCAAGAGGACGGAGCATGATTTAAGAGAAAAATCTTCTTCAGTCTTCAAATGCAGAGAATGACGATGAGAAAACACCACCATGAATTGTTGAGGCACTCCGGAATGAAAATTAGAAAGGTTGAACCAACGATGAAAGAATTTGAAAGATCTTTGAGAAAGACATTTGACTGATGACAATTCATTCTTACGTCAAACTTTGAAATGAATTTGAAAATAACTCCAGAAAAGTTAGAAGAGTCAGGTAAGATCCTGGGAAAAGACCTGTGGGTTAGGGCCCACTCAAAAGAAACACCTTCGAACGATTACTTGAAAGGGAGATTGCACCAGTTGATTTAAATGGCTTGAATGAGATAACATCCTCAAAAGAACTTGAGCGAATTGAGAATGGAAACTTGAATCTTCTGAGATATCTTCGGCACTTCGGATATGAATAGAGAGAGATGAACGATTAAGAGGTGCACCGGCATGAGAAAGCATTTGAACCGAGGAAAGGATATGATCGACAAAGCTTGAATTAAATCCACCAGAGAAGAAAAGAGAACGAAGAATGATGAACTTGAAGCTCCGTTAGTATCTTCCTGAGAATCACTGGATAAGAACATTGACAGAAAAGAATGGAGAGACTTCCCATTAATAAAAGGATACTTGATTAAGACATATGATTCCTTGAAGGAAAAGGGTGGGGGGGGGGGTGGGAAAACAAAGGCAACTTGGGGAGGATGAAACAAATAACGTTGAGAAGACTTTGAGTTGATCTTACGGATGGGAAAAATGATAGGATCATCTTGAAGAGAATCACACCGGTTGGAAAGAATTGACATGACAACCTCGATGATCAATAAGGATTGGTATTCACATAGAAGTGTGAGAACACCACTTAGGGAAGGTATGGAATCAACACTTGACATTGAAGCAACTCGAATACCACAACTCAAAACAAAACAAAGGATTGGCTTGCACAATAAGCCAAAACAAACATATGATAGAGATTTCGTCCGAAGTTTTCATGGCGGGGCCCACATGGGCTTGATCGTACAACACCATCATGTACAAGGCAGTGCACATGACATACGAAGCGTCCCAGAGTCAGCATAGCCAAGGACTCTTTAAGACACAACAAGACCACTGTAAAACCAACCGTGGATAGGCAGACCACTAGATGTCAAACCCCAATCTCATATCATGCATCTATCAGAAAGATATCCTAGGAGCTACTTGAATTCCCACCTATAGACTCATGAAACTTTCTGGTTATGCAATCAGGTGTTGGGGATACAGGGGAAGCATAATATCTCACCCAAACTAACAATCCCTACATCCAGTTGTATCCATCCTTCAACACATAACCAAGAAACCTTCGGAAATCGTGTACCTCAACCTGCGAAAAATATCCGTTATACAAGTTATGGCAATACTCCCGACCTCCTGCCCCAGTACTGGGTGGCGTCGAGGTTATCTCACCAACAACTGCATAAAAGAGATTTTCGATGTCGGCGAACTCAGGTATTCCAGAACTACAATGATAAAATTGTGACGACAACACCTCGGAGCTCAACTCCCTGGGACACTGCCACAACCCCTAAATGTCAGGAGGCACCAAGGACAATGTTCTCATCACAAAACTATTGGAACGATTCCAAGATACCCACGTGATCCTAAAAACAATTCGTGAAATTTGAGGAGAGGAAAGTCAAAACTTTTACGTTAGGAGGCCTCACCAGAGCGACGAAGGGACTGAGGAGTAAAAAGAATCCTACTCTCCGATATATATAATCCTAAGACTCAAAACATTTTGTTCTAGACTCAACAACATCAGCGATTCGATCAAGAAGGGGGCTCCTAAGTCGGGGATGGCTCTGATTACCAACTTGTAACACCCATGATGCGGCTATATCTCCCACGTGTCGAGGCACGACTTAGAGGCATAACCGCATTGTGGTTTAGTCGCAAGTGGGGTAATCTTCACACAATCCCATGTACTTAATAAGAGAGGGATAAAGAGTTGGCTTACAATCGCCACTTCACACAAATAACAGATTAAACATACATCATCCAGAGTACAATCAAGGTCCGACTACGGAACCAAAATAAAAGAAGACAACCCCAAATGCTAGATCCCCGATCGTCCCAACTGGGCTCCTCTACTGATCATCCGGAAAAGAAATGTAGTAACGGCCCGAATCCTCGTTGAACTCCCACTTGAGTTCAGTAGCATCACCTGCACTGGTATCCTCGGCACCTGCACCTGTTTGGAAATATCTATGAGTCACGAGGACTCAACAATCTCACACCCGCGAGATTAAGACTATTTAAGCTTATGGGTAGGAAAGGGTAGTGAGGTGGAGCTGCAGCAAGCACTAAGCATATATGGTGGCTAACATACGCAAATAGAGCGAGAAGAGAAGCAACGCACGGTCAAGAAACTAGAAGTGATCAAGAAGTGATCCTGAAAACTGCTTACGTTCAAGCATAACACGAGACCGTGTTCTCTTCCCGAACTCCGTCGAAAAGAGACCATCACGGCTACACACACGGTTGATTCATTTTAGTTAACTTAAGTGTCAAGTTCTCTACAACCGGATATTAACAATTTCCCATCTGCCACATAACCGCGGGCACGGCTTTCAAAAGTTCAAACCCTGTAGGGGTGTCCCAACTTAGCCCATCACAAGCTCTCACGGTCAACGAAGGATATTCCTTCTCCCGAGAAGACTCGACCAGTCTCGGAATCCCGGTTAGAAGACATTTCAACAATGGTAAAACAAGACCAGCAAAGCCGCCCGATGTGTCGACAATCCCGATAGGAGTCGTACGTATCTCGTTCTCAGGACACACCAGATAGGTCAATATACGATTAAAACCAGCCCTCAAGTTGCCCCGAGGTGGCCCCGCAGGTTGCCCGGTTCGGACCAACACTTAGAGAAGCACTGGCCCGGGGGGGGGGGGGTTAAAATAAAGATGACCCTCGGGTTAATTACTCCCAAGGGAAAGGTATAGGTTGTTAGGCAAATGTAAAACCAAGGTTGGGCCTTGCTGGAGGAATTTTATTCAAAGTGAACTGTCAATGGGTTCCATAACACCCAACCGCGTAAGGAATGCAAAATCAAGGAACATAACACTGGTATGACGGAAACTAGGGCGGCAAGAGTGGAACAAAACACCAGGCATAAGGCCGTGAAAGTGCGTTATATCGACTAGAGGGGGGGTGAATAGGTGATTTTATGAATTCTTCACTTAGGAATTTCAGGGTGAGGAAATTCCTGAGTGAAGAACTACTTGCAGCTGAATATGTACTCAAAAGTAAACATAATAGTGCATGAACATGGTCTTCATGATGAAATGATAACAAGCACTGAGTACAGAAGGCGTAAACACATGATAACACAGGATAAAGACAAACAGACTGAAGAAATTGAATTGAGGAAATAGAGAAAGTCTCCAGTCAAAGTCTTCAAACAAATATGAACAAGCACACAACACAGAAATGAGGAAATAGAAGGGTTGAGGAATTGAAACCAGTTAGCTCAGTGAAGACAATGATTTGGTAGACCAGTTCCAACTGCTGTGACAGTTGTACGTCTGGTTAGGGCGGCGAGGTATTTAAACTGAGGACACACAGTCTCGGACAGCCAGTCCTGAAGATGCAGCTCAGTACACTCAGTCCTCACCGTATTCCCCTTGAGCTAAGGTCACACAGACCTCGCCCAATCACTCATGGTAAGTCTTCAGGTGACTTCCAAACCTTCACAGACTCAGTCACTCGGCGATCCACAATTTCCTCTTGGATGCTGTAGACCATGACGCTTAACCGTTTGGAAGATGCACAGTCTTCAAAGGTAACAAGCATCGGATCCATGCAGGATCAATCTCTTCAGTGATGCTCAATCACTTTGGGTTTTTAGGTGTTTGGGTTTGGGTTTTGCTCACTTGATGATTTTCACTCAAAGTCCTCGGAGGATGGGATGTCTCAAATGACAAGTGTTAGTTTCTCTCGGAGCAGCCAACCAACTAGTGGTTGTAGGGGGCGGCTATTTATAGCCTAGGGAGCAGCCCGACATGATAAGACATAAATGCCCTTCAATGATATGACCGTTAGGTGGGTAGATATTTTGGGACAGCTGGCGCATAGCACAACAACGATCAGAATTTTGAGTATCAAATTCCTCAAGGCTATCATGTTCCTCACTGTGTAGGCAATCCGCACTGGCGAATTCCTAACTCCTTAGTCAGAACAAATTCCTCAGAGACCAGAAGAACTTCGTCTTTGTCACTGAAGAAATTGACTGAACTATATGAGATTTCCATTGGCTTCACTCGAAGGGATTGGTAGGTGTAGGGTTTGAGTTGAGCATCACTTGGAAATTTTTCCTCAGTATTTCCTCGACCCCCTTTGACAGTACGGTGTTTCCTATGACTCAAGAAAGAGAAAATGAAACTACGAAAACAAAAGTCTTCACGCTTCATGTTCCTCGAATGTATACCAAGTCTTCAGGATCACACCAGTTTCTTCACTTTCAAAGTCTTCAGAAAGTCTTCAGAAATCCAAAGTCTTCAGTCGAAGATCTTCATTTTTAGGGGTCGACTTTCTCTGTAAATATCAAACTCATCGTAGACTTATAGACCTGTGTACACTCACAAACGCATCAGTCCCTTAACCTATAAGTCTTCAATACACCAAAATCGCTAAGATGCACTTACAATCTCCCCCTTTTTGGTGATTGATGACAATATAGGTTAAGTTTTCAACGGGGATAAACATATGAAGTGGAAATACTGAAATTGAGGAATTTGATTGCAAGATATAGAAGAACTCCCCCTGAAGATGTGCATAGTGAGGAATTTGCTTTTGAAGCAATGCACACTTTGAAGAGTAGAATCATGGAGATCTCCCCCTATATCTTGTAATTCATACACGCATTTAACATATAATATGAAGAATTTGAAATGCATGATGAAATATGGTGACTGATGTAATTCAGCATGCGTGCATTAACATTAATGAGGAATAAGCATGCAGAAAAACTCAGCAAAAGTATCAGACCACCATAGAGTTTAAGTTTACAACTCGATCCAACAAAGTTTTCAAAAGAACGAGAGTTTTAACTTAGAAAAAAACGCCCGTATATGTAGATCCGCTTGAAGACTAACTCAAATTTCTCCCCCTTTGTCATCGAATGACCAAAAGGATCAAAAAAGAGGACTAACGCCCCTGAAGAATATCAAGTTGATGGAGGAGCACCGGCGTTGTTGGGGTCATTGGTTGTTGTAGGGCCTACAGCAGTGTCGTCCAAGTCTTCAAACCCATCGGTGTCGCGGGATGAAGAATATGATCTGGCCACCAAGGAAGGAACTTTGACTTTCTTGAATTTCTTTGCTGGAGGTGCAGACCAATCAAAGCTCTCCTTGAGACCCATTTGTTTCAGATCTTCTTCACCATACATATGTGATAAGATAGCCCAGGTGCGACCGAAAACTTCATGGAGGTAGTAATGGTTTTTCTTCACTGCATTATGTGTAGCAGTCATGTTGTGAAGAACAGAACCAAACTGACGCTTAACCCATTTATGGTTTCGATCCACCTTCTGGTGAAGACTAAGAAGCAGCTCATGGTTAGTCATCACCCTGGGAGCTGTGGCTTGAGAATTTGGCTTGGATGCATGTGCAGCAGAATCATGAGTGGCAGAGTCATCATTGGTGGAATAAGATGCAACTTTGCGAAACTGACCATCCAATGGACGAATGCCTTCATCAATGACAGTAGGTGCCTTGCCCTTTTCATCAGCTGAGGAATAAGTCTGCTTGAGGACTTCAATTGGGGGCAGGTAGCTAAGGTGATTCTGAAAGTCAACCTTGTAGTTTAGTGAAGACCTTGTTCTGAGGAATCTCATAATCCAATGAGCATAAGGCTTCAACTCAACCGGAGAGAGTGCAACATTTGCCAGAGTCCTCATGAAGAAATCATGATAATTGACAGGAATGCCATGTATGATGTTGAATAGAAGATTCTTCATGATGCCAACAATTTCCTCATCAGACGAGTTGTGGCCTTTGATAGGACTCATTGTCCTCATTGGAATGCGATAGACTGTTCTGGGCACATATAGCAATTCCTTCACGAGGAATTTGGTCCTTGGTGCTTGACCGGGCTTCAGGGGCTTCATCAGCACTTGCATGTAATGGGCAGTGAGTTCAGGCTCCTGGTACAAACAACAAGCTCCTTCAAGGGGTGGACTGATGGGCAGGGCGTGAAGTAATTCAGAAGCCGGTGCTTTATAATGAGTGTTATCGGTCATCCAGTCCAATACCCAAGTGTTGATATCATCAGGATCACCTGTGATGTGCAGTGTAGCGTAGAACTGAAGAATAAGCTCTTCATTCCAATTAACAATATTAGAGCAAAAGTTGAGGAGGCCTGCGTCATGAAGCACATTGACGATAGGAGAGAAGCAAGGCAGTGATTCCATGTCCACGTGAGGAATATGCTCGTGGTAGAAGACTTTATCCTTGTTGAAAAGTAGTGAAGAATAGAAATTGGCCTGGCTGGCAGTCCAGAAGCATTTCCTCCTAAGACGAGCAAAGTCATAAGGATTGTAGTCCGTGAAGAATACATGCTCGTCGAAGAAGTCATCAGCCTTGAATTTTTGCTTCTTTGAGAAGGGATCCTTTGGCTTGGGGTGAGGAGTGTCCGTCAATTGCATCACAACCTCAGGGATCTCGATCTCAGGTTCCGCCGGCTGAGGAATTTTAGGTTCTTCTTTAGTGGCAGCCTGGGACTTCAATTCTTCATTTACATTTTCTTCAACACTAGTGGCTGGAATATCTTCATGGACAGATGGTGTGGCACGAGGTTCTTCAGATCCCATTTGTACTTCAGTAGTGACATGGGGCTGAGGAATTTGTTGTAGGGGTGTGAACAGAGGAGAATTGGGATGCTAACTTTCCCAAAAGTCATCGTTCAACACTGGAGTTGTGCATCCAATGTCCACATCTTCGTCTTCATTCATTTCTTCAACGTCGGCCTGAAAGTGCGTTATATTGACTAGAGGGGGGTGAATAGGCGATTTTTATGAAATTCTTCACTGAGGGATTTGCCGGTGAGGAAATTCCTTAGCGAAGAACTACTAGCAGCGGAATAAGTACTCAAAAGTAAACATAACAGAATACAAACATAGTCATCATGATGAAATGAAGACAGGCACAGAGTACAGGAAGCGTAAGCACAGGATAACACAGGATGATGACCAACAGACTGAAGATATTGATCTGAGGAAATTGAGAAAGTCTTCAGTCAAAGTCTTCAAACACAGATATGAACAAACACACAACACAGTTATGAGGAAATGAAAGAGTTGAGAAAATAGAACCAGTAAGCTTGGTGAAGACAATGATTTGGTAGACCAGTTCCAACTGCTGTCTCAGTTGTACGTCTAGTTGGAGCGGCTGAGTATTTAAACTCGAGGACACACAGTCTCGGACACCCAGTCCTGAACACGTAGCTCAGGACACCAAGTCCTCACCGTATTCTCCTTGAACTAAGGTCAGACAGACCTCGTCCAATCACTCGTGGTAAGTCTTCGGGCGACTTCCAAACCTTCACAAACGTGGTCACTCGGCGATCCACAATTCCTCTTGGATGCTCTAGACCATGACGCCTAACCGTCTAGAAGAAGCACAGTCTTCAAAGGTAACAAGCGTCGGATCCACGCAGGATCAATCTCTTCAGTGATGCTCAATCACTTGGGGTTTGTAGGTGTTTGGTTTTGGGTTTTTCCTCACTTGATGATTTTCACTCAAAGTCCTCGGAGGATGGGTTGCTCTCAAATGACAAGTGTCAGTTTCTCTCGGAGCAGCCAACCAGCTAGTGGTTGTAGGGGGCGGCTATTTATAGCCTAGGGAGCACCCCAACATGATAAGACATAAATGCCCTTCAATGATATGACCGTTACATGGATAGATATTTTGGGATAGCTGGCGCATAGCACATCAACGGTCGGAATTTTGAGTAGCAAAATCCTCAGGGCTGTCATGTTCCTCATTGTGTAGGCAATCCACACTGGCGAATTTCTAACTCCTCAGTCAGAACAAATTCCTCAGAGACCAGAAGAACTTTGTCTCTGTCACTGAAGAATATGACTAGACTGTATGAGATTTCCAATGGCTTCACTCGAAGGGATTGGTAGGTGTAGGATTTTGAGTTGAGCATCACATGGAAATTTTTCCTTAGTATTTCCTTGACCCCCTTTAACAGTACGGTGTTTCCTATGACTCAAGAAAGAGAAAATGAAACTACGAAAACAAAAGTCTTCACGCTTCATGTTCCTCAAATGAATACCAAGTCTTCAAGGTCACACCAATTTCTTCACTTTCAAAGTCTTCAAAAAGTCTTCAGAAATTCAAAGTCTTCAGTCGAAGAGCTTCATTTTTAGGGATCGACTTTCTCTATAAATATCAAACTCCTCATAGACTTATAGACCTATGTACACTCACAAACGCATTAGTCCCTTAACCCCTATAAGTCTTCAATACACCGAAATCACTAAGGGGCACTAGATGCACTTACAATCTCCCCCTTTTTGGTGATTGATGACAATATAGGTTAAGTTTTCAACGGGGATAAACATATGAAGTGTAAATACTGATATTGAGGAATTTGATTGCAAGATATAGAAGAACTCCCCCTGAAGATGTGCATAGTGAGGAATTTGCTTTTGAAGCAATGCACAATTGAAGAGTTGAATCATGGAGATCTCCCCCTATATCTTGTAATTCATACACGCATTTGACATATAACAGTGAAGAATTTGAAATGCATGATGAAATATGGTGACTAATGTAATTCAGCATGTGTGCATTAGCATATATGAGGAATAAGCATGCAGAAAAACATTTCAAAAGTATCAGAGCACCATCGGGTTTAAGTTTACAACTCGATCCAATAAAGTCTCAGAAGAACGAGAGTTGTAACTTAACAAAAAAACGCCCATATAGAAAGACCCGCTTGAAGACTAAGTCAAAATTCTCCCCCTTTGTTATCAAATGACCAAAAGGATCGAATATGAGGACTAACGCCCCTGAAGAATATCAAGTTGATGAGGGAGCGCCAACGTTGTTGGGGTCGTTTGTCGTAGGAGGGCCCGCCGCATTGTTGTCCAAGTCTTCATTCTCATCAGTGTCGCGCGATGAAGAATATGAGCTGGCCACTAGAGAAGTAACCTTGACCTTCTTGAATTTCTTTGGTGGAGGTGCAGACCAGTCAAAATCTTCCTTGAGACCCATTATCTTCAGATCTTCTTCACCATACAGATGTGACAGAATGGCCCAGGTACGACTGAAGACTTCATGGAGGTAGTAATGGTTTTTCTTCACTGCATTGTGTGTAGCAGTCATGTTGTGAAGAAATGAACCAAACTGACGCTTAACCCATTTGTGATTTCGATCCACCTTCTGGTGAGGACTAAGCAGAAGCTCACGATGAGTCATCACACGAGGAGCAGTGGCTTGAGGAGTAGACTGGGTTGCATTGGCAGAGTCATGTGTGGCAGAGTCATCATTGGTGGAATAAGAGGCAGCTTTGCGAAACTGTCCATCTAATGGACGAATGCCTTCATCTATAACAGCTGGTGCCTTGCCCTTTTCATCAACTGAGGAATAGGTCTGCTTGAGGACTTCAATTGGGGGCAAGTAGCTGAGGTGATTCTGAAAATCAGGTTTGTAGTTGAGTGAAGACCTTGTCCTGAGGAATCTCATAATCCAAGGTGCATAAGGCTTCAGCTCAAACGAAGACAGTGCAACATTTGTCAGAGTCCTCATGAAGAAATCGTGATAATTGACAAGAATGCCATGAACGATGTTGAATACCAGATTCTTCATGATGCCAACAATTTCCTCATCAAATGAGTCGTGGCCTTTGATAGGACTCATTGTCCTCGTAAGAATACGATAGACAGTTCTGGGCACATAGAGTAATTCCTTCACGAGGAATTTGGTTCGTGGGGCCTGACCTGGCTTCAATGGTTTCATCAGAACCTGCATGTAGTGATTTGTAAGCTTATGTTCACTGTAGATGCAACGAGCTTCTTCAAGGGGAGGACTGAGTGGTAAGGCACGAAGCAATTTAGAAGATGGTGCTGTGTAGTGAGTGTTCTCAGTCATCCAGTCCAGCACCCATGAATTCACATCTTCAGAATCTCCTGTGATGTGCAGCGTTGCATAAAATTGAAGAATCAGTTCTTCATTCCAATCACAGATGTCAGAGCAAAAGTTTAACAGTCCAACATCGTGAAGAACACTGAGGACTGGCACGAAACACGACAGAGATTCCATATCCATGTGAGGAATGTGCTCATGATAGAAGATTTTCTCTTTGTTGAACAACACTGAGGAATAGAAATTGGCTTGACTAGCAGTCCAGAAACGCCTCTTCCTTATACGAGCAGAATCATATGGGTTGTAGTCTTCGAAGAATACGTGCTCGCCAAAGAAATCACCAGCCTTGAACTTTTGCTTGTGTGAGAATGGATCCTTTGGTTTGGGCAGAGGAGTGTCAGTGAGTTGCATCACGACCTCAGGAATCGCAATCTCAGGTTCTTCAGGCTGAGGTATTTCTGGTTCCTCTTCAGTGGCAGTCTGTGTCTTCAGATGTTCAGCAGCAGCAGTTTCTTCAGTGCTAGTGGCTAGAATTTCTTCACGCATAGATGAAGTGGGGTGAGTTTCTTCAGAGCCCATTTGAATAGTTTGTGTAGGGGACTGAGGTATTTGCTGCAACGGTGTGAACATTGGAGAGTTTGGATGCTGACTTTCTAAGAATTCATCACTTATTACTGGTGTGGAGCAGCCAACGTCCACATCTTCATCTTCCATTTCTTCAACGCCAGCCTCTTCAGCTGTGAACTGAGGCATAGGCGAGGAGATAACAGGTGTTGAAGGGATCGCATCCACTTCAATTTCTTCATCAATCTGCTCTGACGAAGCAGCAGAATGATTTTCTTCATCAGATCCACTAGGGATCTCATATTCTTCACCAAAAGAAACAAGGTCCTTTGATGGCATGGTTGAGATTGGAACAACATCAATGGGATTAGCAAATGAACTGGTCAAAGGCTTCATCTTCTTCGGAGCTGAAAAAATCTGAAGTAGCTGATGCTTTCCTTTTCTTCACTGCTGCACGCTCTACGGCCTTGGTTTTCTTCACATCTAACGCAGATGGAAGGATCAGAGTTGGTGTTGGCATAGGAGGAGCAGAGGAATCTGGTTGATTTTCTTCAGGCACAACTGATGCAATTGCGCTGATTTCTTCAGTTTCTTCAGGCGCACCACTAGTGGATGCCCTGGCAATTTCTTCAGCGGCTGGAATGCAGTCATTAGCCCTGGAACTCACATTTTCTTCAGCAGCCTGATTTTCATCAGCGGTGCTGGCATGTTCTTCAGTCGGCTGAGCAGATGCTTCAGCCTGAGGAACTTCCTGTTGCGTTGGGGCTGCAACATTTGAGGTGAAGTTATCAGCGAGTCTCACAGAACGAACTTTGGCTCCAAACCAATCAGCATGGTATGCATCAAATTCATCAGTGAGTTTCTTGATCTCAGATTGAGTAGTGACAAGTTCTTCAGTTGTCATAGAGATAACGTTTTTCTTCAGATAGCGCTCCTTCTTGTACCGCGCTTTCTTGATCTGCCTGGCCTTCTCAAATTTCCATTTTTCTTGAATGAAGTGAGTCAGCATGTGACTTTGGCCAGGAGTCAGCTTGAAGTCAGGCATGAGAGTGTTGGGGTCCTTGTGCCAAACGTCAATGTATTCAAGGATCAACATGGGATCCAAAAGCAGTGGCACATTTGTTCCCTTGGCTCTAGCGGCCCTGACTTGCCTATCTCTGATGATTTCAGCAAGTTCATCATCATCAGCTTCGTCTTCTTCAGACGGCACTTGGAAGGCGACTTGCTTCTTCTGAGGACTAGGGCGAGGACCTCGTCCAGCAGTGGCCTTTGTCTTCAATAGAGAGGGCCCCGTTGAGGAATTTGGTGTAGTTGAGGAACTAGCTGAAGCTCCTGAGGCAATCGAGATGCCTGCAGTCCTTTGGCATGAGGCAAGATTCACAGGTGCTGAGGACTTTGTCGGAACAACCGAGGACTTTGGAGGAGCTGAGGATTTTGAAGGAGCAGGAGCAGCATGAGGAATTGGCCGTGAGGGCTTTGAGGATTCTGGCCGTGAGGGCATTGCTGAGGAACTTGGCCTTGAGGGCACTGTCTGTGAAGCACTTGACTTGCGCGCATGCTTCTTTGACATAGTCTTCTTCGGCTTGACATCAGAGGCCTCAGCAGAGGTAGCAGCAGCAGAGTCTTCATTGAATTTCCTCACCGCTTCTCTGGCTTGCTTAGCCAACTTGGCTTGGCGCTTGGCCCATTCATAAGGATAGTCCTCACCGCGCTTGAGGCTGGTGGGATCAGCTATTTGGCCAGGTGCCAATGGAGGTCTTGGGCATGGAGGATTAAGTGCAGATTTCTTCATGTACTTGGGAGTAACATACCTGTACTCCCTCCACTCTCTTGCCCATCTCCTCTCTATCTTCTGAATGCGCACCTTGCGCTGATTTTTGTCTTCCTCAGGAGGTGTGCAGTACCCAGCACATATATCATCAGGGATCTCAAACGCTGTGTTTGTCGGATTTCGGGTTCCGGTAGACCCTTGAGGTTCGAACACTGGGGTGCGCGCGAAGATTTCGCCTTCTACCTACCTGCACCCCTCCGCCTCGCTAAGATCTAAGCTATGGAAAGAACAGCAGAAGAGACACAGGGTTTATACTGGTTCGGGCCACCCTTGTGGTGTAATACCCTACTCCAGTGTGTGGTGTGGTGGATTGCCTCTTGGGCTGATGATGATGAGCAATACAAGGAAGAACAGCCTCGCGAGGGTCTGTTCTTGGCTGGGGGGATGAACTACTAGGAGGAGTTCAGTCGCCCTTCTCTCTCTCTCTGTGTGATGCTACTCGATCCGATCCTAGCTAGTTTCTCTCTTGGCTTCTAGATTCTCCCTTCTTTATTTCCCCTCTACCCTGGGGGTGGCTAGTCCTATTTATAGGCAAAGGCCCTGGGCCTCTTCCCAAATATTGAGCGGGAAGGGTGCCAACAATTGGCCATTTTGAAGGGGAACATCTGGTACACTTATCCTGACTAAAGTTGGTCCTCGCCTACCAAAGGCTCTGGTGGTGACGCTGGCTTGGGCTCCACAATGACTTCCTCCCTGCCGTTGGACTGGTCTTGGTCTCGTTGCACTGAAACGGGTGCCTTTGCTTGATGCTCTCGCCTGCGCTTGCTCCCTTTGCACCAAAGAGGAAAGGAGGACACTGCGCGGCTGGCGCCTGCCTGGCGCCTTTGGTCGTCATGGCTTGCGTCACGGGCACCTCGCGAGGTACCCCGCCTTGATCTCTCCGCCTCCTCGCGAGCCAGCCTGATGAGGCCGTGCCTGAGGAAGTTCCGTGTCGTCTGCCCCATGAGGCTTGGCCCCTCGCGAGGGTCTTGGGTCTGTGTTGATGAAGATGGGCCGTGCTGGGCCCCCCCTTTGAGCCACGCCGCAGGCCGCAGGCAGGCAAGTCTGGGGACCCCCGTTCCCAGAACACCGACAGTAGCCCCCGGGCCCAAGGCGCGCCCGGACTTGGCCGTGCAGGGAGGCGAAAGGGCAAGAGCGAAGCGCCGCGGGCCCTAACAGCCTGCGGCCTTGGGCGTCGCGTGGCGGTTGATTGGACGTGGGCGGCACTGTTCCCCCACGCCCCCTTATTTTGCGCCATGCTAGGTGGACTCGTAGTCGTACACAGCCGCTCCCCTTTCTGTTGCTCGAGCGCCCTCTATCGGATTTCGGGTTCCGGCAGACCCTTAAGGTTCGAACACTGGGGTGCGCGCGGAGATTACGCCTTCTACCTCTCCGTCTCGCAAAGATCTAGACTACTGAAAGAACCGCACAAGAGACACAAGGTTTATACTGGTTCGGGCCACCGTTGTGGTGTAATACCCTACTCCAGTGTGTGGTGGGTGGATTGCCTCTTGGGGTTGATGATGATGAGCAATACAAAGAAGAACAGCCTTGCCAGGGTCTGTTCTTGGATGAGGCGATGAACTGCTGGGAGGAGTTCAGCCACCTTTCTCTTTCTCTCTCTCTGTCTCTCACTCACTGCCTTCCTCTTACTCGCTGGCCTCTCCTTCCTTTCTTCCGACCAACTCTTTTTCCAACCCCCTGCTCTGTGGGCGGCTGGTCCTATTTATAGAGGCCCTGGTCCTCTTCCCAAATATTGAGCGGGAAGGGAGCCAACAATGGCGGGCTAATTTGAAGGGGGACAATAAGTATCAACTATCCTGACAAAAGCAGTCTTCGCCTGCGCAAAGCTCTGGTGATGACGCCGTCTTGGGCTCCACGGTGACCTCCGTCTCGTAGTCCTCCTGGTCTTGGTCTCGTTGCATCGAAATGGCAACCTTTGCCTGATGCCTCGGTACTCCGCGGCTGCGCTTGCCCCCTTTGCACCAAAGAGGAAAGGAGGACGCTGCGCGGGCTGGCACCCGCCTGGCGCCCCGAGTCGTCATGGCTCACGTCACGGGCACCTCGCGAGGTACCCCGCCTTGATTTCTCCGCCTCCTCGTGAGCCAGCCCGACGAGGCCGTGCCGGAGGTTGGTCCGTGTCGTCCGCCCCGCGAGGCTTGGCCCCTCGCGAGGGTCTTGAGTCTTGTGTTGATGAAGATGGGCCGTGCTGGGCCCCCTTTTGAGCCATGCCGCAGGCCGCAGGCAGGCAAGTCTGGGGACCCCCGTTCCTAGAACGCCGACAGTAGCCCCCGGGCCCAAGGCGTGCCCGGACTTGGCCGTGCCGAGAGGCAAAAGGGCAAGGGCGAAGCGCCACGGGCCCTAACAGCCTGCGGCCTTGGGCGCCGCGTGGCGGTTGATGGGACGCAAGTGCTCTTGCAACCGCGCAGGTTGATAAAGGAACGACATCTGCCCAGACTTTGCCTTTTGCTTTCTCCGGTTGCTGCTCAGATCCCCTTTCTTGCGTCTCCCCCTTCTTCCTCCAAATTTCCAGATCTACTCCGGCTGCGTGACCTAGGAAGACATGGCGCCTCGCCAGTCTCCGGCCGAAGCTTGGTACTCACCTGCTCTGGACTTGCCGAACGTGTTCAAGGCGGGCCTTGCCCGGCTGCACCACATGGCGGCGGCGCAGGGCATCAATGGGGCGCAGGTGTTCAAGGCCGGCTCCGCCACCCCTGAGGGCCGAGGGAGCACCTTTTATCCTCTCTTTGTAAGCTCCATTGCTGCGGGCCCGGTGCCTCCCTTCTCCGAGTTTTTCTTCTCTGTCCTCCGCCATTACAACTTGCAGGCCCTGCATCTCCGCCTTTCTTCGAGCGATGATGACAAGGATGGAGACGAGCAGGTCGGCGGGAGCCTGCCCCTGATCCCGAAGAAGGACAAGACCGGGCTGATCTCCCGCAGGTCTGCCCCTGCCCCGAGGCAGTCTGCAGACGCGCCTTCTGCTTCCGAGGTTGAACCTTCCAGCCGGCTGTCAGGCTTCAAGTTTGGCCGGAGGCTGCCCGAGCTCACCGGCGATGACCCGTAAGTGCTTGACCCTTGTCTTTATTTCTTGTTCCGCTACCGAGGCTTGACGTTCGCATTTCTTGAATAGGCTGGCGCCCGCGGCGAAGAAGCCGAAGGGGGCTCCTGAGGCTCCATCCGCGACAGCGCCTCCGCCTGTGGAGGAGGGTGACCGTGGCACGCGGGCTTCTCCCGCCCGGTCGCCCTCGCGAGGCCTGGACGAGCCGGCTGGGGCGTGCTCAGCCCCCATGGCCCAAGTGACTCCTGTGGTGCCTTTACCCACTGCCGCCACCACAGCCGCTGGGGCGCAGCAGGCTCCACCTCAGGACGCTGTGGTCTTGCCGTCGCCGCCTTCTCCCCCCGTTCCGCGGACTATTGTTTCTCCAACTCCTCCTGCCGTCCTGGAGCGTGCTGTTGCTGGACTGGACCGGCTGCGGCAGGATCTTCTTGCCGACCCTCGCCTAGTGGCCGGGCGCTTGGAGCTAGCTTCAGGATGGATTCGCTTCGACGCCTCGATCCGGGCGGCGCTGGTTCAAGCCTCGACGGCCTGCGACGAGGAGAGGCAGGCCGTCCTTGAGACGAAGGCTGCTCGTGACGCAGCCCTGGGGGAGGTGGTTGAAGTCCGCGATCGTTGCAAGGCGCTGGAGGACGAGCTGCAAGGCCTGCGGGACCAGCTCGCGAAAGAGGTTCGTCTTCGCCAGGAGCAAGAAGAAGGCATGAAGGCTCGCGAGGTGGCCATCGAGGGCCGGGAGGCCAAGCTCAAGAAGCGCCGCGACCGCCTAGGTGCGCTGGGGAAGGAGTTGGAGGCGACGAGGGTCGAGTTGGACAGCAAGGCCAAGGTTCTTGCCGAGGATCGCGTGGCCTTCGCAGACATGGAGAAGAAGGCTCGTGCTTCGCTGAAGATGCTCTACGCCAGTGGCCTGGAGAGCCCGCTGGCCGGCGCCGAGGATGGCCCCGCCAAGCTGCTTCCCTTCCTGGTTTGTGCTCTTGAGGATGTCACCCTTGGCCTTGGCCCCATGGCCGAGGCCGAGGCGCGTGTCCTGTCTTCTGCTGCGCTGACACGGGTCTTCACCCACATCTACCTTTGCGACCCCAGCGCCGACCTTGACAGCCTGTTGGAGCCAGTAAGCGGCGAGGGTGCTGCCGCCGCTGCCGAGGCCGTGAAGGGTCGCACTGAGGCTCTGCTGGGGAAGTTCCGGGCCTTCAGTACCAAGTCGAAGCAGGATGCTTCCGGTCCTGCTGCTCCATGAGGTGGGGCCACCCGCACTGCTCCACCACCGCCAAGTGACTCCGCTACTGCTCCTGTCCTGCTTTTAATTCCTGCACATGCATCATGCCTTGGGGAGGCATTTAAACTCGCGTTTGGTATTGAGACGACAGTAACTGTAATATTTGCTTTTAAATTCCTTGAATTTTATGCTTTTCTTCCCTGCTTGCTTGTGTTCTACGCCGGCAGAGCCCGGCCCCGCGCGTACCTCACCCAGCATTAGCCCCGACCAGAAACCAGGACGGGACCAAAGGAGTGAGGGGCTACGGAGACAGTTAGGCTCCTGAGTCGCGATGCTCAGGAGTCCCCCTTGGCGCATGAACAACAAGTAGGGAGGTGTGATGTAGGTGGATCTATCGTTCTACGTCTGTAGAGCCCGACTCCGTGCGTACCTCACCCAGCATTAGCCCCGACCGGAAACCAGGATGGGACCAAAGGAGTGAGGGGCTACGGAGCCAGTTAGGCTCCTGAGTCGCGATGCTCAAGAGTCCCCCTTGACGCGCAAACAGCAAGTGATGAGGTGAGATGCAAGTGGGACCACCGTTCTACGTCTGTAGAGCCCGGCCCCGCGCGTGCCTCACCCAGCTCTAGCCTTTCGGAACTAGGGAGTGAGGGGCTACGGGACCAGTTAGGCCCCTGAGTCGCGATGCTCAGGGGTCCCCCTTGACACTCAAACGGCCTTCATACCTTGGCTCCGCTCGGGGAGAGACGCGCGGCGAACCAGGCCCGAGGGGCCTGGCTGGGTGGCGTACGTCTGGGCGTGACCCAGGCGCAGCCCCCGTGCCCAGCCCCCTCGCGCGGCGCTCCCGAGGGGAGGCATTGCGATGAGGCTAGACACTGAGCTCTGGGCTCCCTGAGGTTGATGCGGCCCGGGGGCCACCCTCAGTTGTTTATCACCAGCACGGAGCATAGCGCTTCCGCATGTGTACGAGCATAGCCGCTCCTCGGCAGTGTCGTCAGCCAGCGCGGAGCATGGTGCTTCCACTGGTATGTGGGAGGGGGCTCCCCTCCGGGAGGAGCCCCCGGGGCGTGTACAGCCCCACCCTGACACGTGGCCGGCACGGTAGGGCTAGGTGAGGTGTATCTGGGCACCCGTGAGCCAACGCGGGACTCACGAGGCCCTACCTCTAGGCGGGTTGCGCCTGGCACTGGGCCTTGTCTTGTGCTATGTTCCTGCAAATCTGGTTAGATGCCGGCACTCTACGTCCTTGGGTCCCGGCCCTCGAGCTTGTCTCAGCCGTCGCTGGTATGCCAGGTCGCGATGCCGTGGACATGGCCAGAGGGTGAGGGCTGGAGAGCCAGTAAGAGCCCTGAGTCGCGATGCTCAGGTACCCCCCCTTTAACATGCAAGTGGTCGACATGGAGAAGAAGAGGTGCCGTGGACAGGCATCAAGTAATCAAGCATGACGGGCGAATGCATAGCCGGAAATAAATGCAAGGGAGATACATGCCGCTGGGCCTGGCCCGAGCGGCTTGGGGATGATGCAGCCCGAGGGGCGCCCCCAACAAAGCAAGCTAACGACATGAAATAAAAGGGATACATACCGCATGGATGGACCCACACGGCCTAGGAACGATGCAGCCCTGGGAGGGTGCTCCCAGCTAGAAATGAAACTTGTAAGATGTCACCTGAAGGTGTCGAGGGTGAGGGGGTGTTGGTGCAGTAGACTCGGCGGGCTGCGGAGGCCGATCCTCACGAGCCCCCAGGCCCAGGGGCCTCGGGAGGCTCCGGGGGCACTGGTAGCTCTTCGTGAATCATCTCCATCTCTGCCAAGGCTGCGGAACGCCTGTCTTCTTGAGCCTCCATGATGCCCCTCATGAGGCGCTGGCACGTTGCAACCGCGCTCGGCAAGCCGTAAGGCATGCGAACGTAGTTGTGGGGCGGGCCCCCGCAGCGCCCCACTCGCGAGGGACAGAGGCGCCCCATCGTGGCGGCTTGGTTGAGCCCTGGTACGTCGATGCAAACGCGCAGCCCACCATCCTAGCCCGGATGGGGAGCCACAGCCGGTAGACGGCGGCAACCTCTCATGATTCTTGATTCCTGTAGTTCTTAAATGTCCTTGTCGATGAACTCCTGCGGGTCTGACCTTCCTTGCCTTGCTCCTTCTTGAGGGAAACGTGCTTCGAAACACGCCTCCATGTGGTGCCCAAGCGCCTCCCTCGTGACCCTGGCTAGGTCGGTGGCCCTCCAGGGGAGAGCCCCCGAGCCCTGCCTGAGGAGGGCGCCGGGCACACTTTCCTATGCGATGGAAGGAGGTTCCCCCTGGGCAGATGCGGGCCCTGAGGGGCCCGTCTCCCGAGGGGCCGGTCCGGACGAAGTCTTCTTCTTCTTGGGGGTGGTCTCGGGAAGCCTCCTGCTTCCGCGATTCGGGTCTTCCAGTGACGCGGCCTGAAAGGCTCCCTCCAGGGAACACACTGCATCCTTCTCTTCGCAGGGCACCGTGATGACTCCGCCACTTCCTGGCATCTTGAGGATGTTGTAGCCATGGTGAGTCACGGCCATGAACTTGGCCAGCGCTGGGTACCCGAGGATGGCATTGTACGACAGGCGGATGTGGGCGACGTCGAAGTCGATGAGCTCGGTGCGGTAGTTGTCGCGTGCCCCGAAGGTGACAGGGAGGCGGACCTGCCCAATCGGGACCGTGGAGCCGTCGGTGACTCCGGAGAAGATCTTGGTTGGCTGAAGCTGGTCGTAAGGCACTTGGAGATTGTTGAACGTTTCCACGGACAGGACGTTGAGCCCTGCCCCACCATCGATGAGGGTCCTGGTGACCAGTACATTGCTGATGACTGGGGAGCAAAGCATCAGGAGGACTCCGGCTGTGGCTGCACACTTGAGTTGATCCGCTGAGCTGAATGTGATGGCGCATGCCGACCACCTGAGAGGGCGCGTTGCTTCAAGCCTGGGGAGGACTGCGTTCACTTCGCGGGCAAACTGCTTGAAGATGCGTTGGGAGGCCGGGGCTTGAGCTCCGCCCAGGATGCAGGCGATGGCGCGTGGCTCCTGGAAGCCCCCAGCCCCTTTGTCTTGATGGCGGTCCTCGTTTCTCCTTGGCTGAGGCGGCAGTGGAGGGAGGCCTGCGTGGCCCTGTGGGCGATCTCACGAGGCTGATCCCTCCAGTCCCCCTCGCGAGGCAGGTCTCGCCAGCGATCCTCGCGAGGTTGATCGCGCCACCCTTGGCACGGGCCACGGTCTTCCCAGCGTCCTGCGTTTCTTCCTCCTCCCCGGCCGTAGCCCCGATCGGCGCGGTCGGGACGACGGCCGATCCTTCCTTCTCGCACGGCGCGGAGTTCTTGGCATTCGTTGGTGTTGTGGGTGTGGAGGTCGTGGTACACACAGTACCGGCTGCCCCGGGAGGACTCAGGCAGATCTTTGCCCCGCTTGGTGTCTGGTTCTGCTGCGAGCACGGCAGCCCCCTTGCGCTTCACGTCCTTGGCCTAGGGCTTCTTCTCTTCTGGGTCTGCGGCAGGCAGCTCGAGGAGGGAGAGGCGTCCCTTCTCAGCCCTGGCGCACTTGGTCGCCAAGTTGAACAGCTCCAGGGAGGTGCACAGGTCTTCATGCATCGCCAGCTCCTCCTTCATCTTGATATCGCGCACACCATCGGAGAAGGCCGAGATGATGGCCTCCTCGGACACCTTGGGGATCTTGAGGCACGCGCTGTTGAAGCGCTGGATGTACTTTTGCAGGGTCTCTCCGGGTTGTTGCTTGATGCAGCGCATGTCGCTCATGGCGGGTGGCCGGTCGCGAGTACCTTGGAAGTTGGCGATGAAGCGAGTGCGCATCTGGTCCCAGGAAGAGATCGTGCCTGGAGCCAGATTCAGGAGCCAGGTGCGAGCTCCTTCCTTGAGCGCCATGGGGAACCAGTTCGCCATGACCTTCTCGTCCCCGCTGGTAGCTTCGATGCCCAGCTCATAGAGCTGGAGGAACTCAGCAGGGTCAGTCGTGCCATCGTAACGAGGAGGCAGGTTAGGCTTGAACTTTCCGGGCCACACGACGCTACGCAGCTCGGTGGTGTAGGCACGGCAGCCTGCGGTGGCCACGAAAGACTTCGACTGGTGGAGAGCTCGGTCTTGAGGGTCCCCACGCGCTGCAGCTAGGAGCAGCGCGGGGTCTTGGTGTGCCGGAGCCGGAGCAGGGAGCGCCCGGGTAGCTCCGTTCTTGCTGCGCTGGCACCAGACGGGGCGGGTTCCGCCCAGGGGCCACGCGCCTTGGAGCCATGGCGTCTTCTTGGAGAGGAGGCGGCTGGTACGCCTCCGGAGCTTCGTTGCCCGCGCGGGGCGGGGTGTGGCGCAGCGGAACGGACGGCGCGGGAGAGCCCCCTGCGGCGCGGACAAGCTCGGCGACGCGGTCGAGCCACTCTTCGTAGATGTCATCGACGTGACGGTAGCGCAGGAGCTCGTTTGCCGCGAGGAGCGTAGCTCGAGCCTCCAAGGGGGCGCGGAGCGCGCGGGACGAAGAACCAGCTGGTGCGAGCGATGGAGTAGCGGTGCGGCCGTCTTGCCGCACGGATGGATGCTGAGACGACGCTTGCTGCTCGCCACCTGCCGGGCCGGTGGCGGCGTTGATGGCGGGCGACGGGGAAGGACGAGGACGTCCGCCGACGGGCGCCGTCTGGGCGACGCGGGAAGCGATGGCGGCCCGGCGCCGAGCGTCGGACATGGATGCGACGGTAGGAGGAGAACGGGGCGGTGGAAGACAAATTCCAGCGCACCCCTACGTGGCGCGCCAAATGTCAGATTTCGGGTTCTGGCAGACCCTTAAGGTTCGAACACTGGGGTGCACGCGGAGATTACGCCTTCTACCTCTCCGTCTCGCAAAGATCTAGACTACTGAAAGAACTGCACAAGAGACACAAGGTTTATACTAGTTCGGGCCACCGTTGTGGTGTAATACCCTACTCCAGTGTGTGGTGGGTGGACTGCCTCTTGGGGCTGATGATGATGAGCAATACAAAGAAGAACAGCCTCGCCAGGGTCTGTTCTTGGATGGGGCGATGAACTACTGGGAGGAGTTCAGCCACCTTTCTCTTTCTCTCTCTCTCTCTCTCTCTCTCTCACTCACTGCCTTCCTCTTACTCACCGGCCTCTCCTTCCTTTCTTCCGACCAACTCTTTTTCCAACCCCCCGCTCTGTGGGCGGCTGGTCCTATTTATAGAGGCCCTGGTCCTCTTCCCAAATATTGAGCGGGAAGGGAGCCAACAATGGTGGGCTAATTTGAAGGGGGACAATAAGTATCAACTATCCTGACAAAAGCAGTCTTCGCCTGCGCAAAGCTCTGGTGATGACACCGTCTTGGGCTCCACGGTGACCTCCATCTTGTAGTCCTCCTGGTCTTGGTCTCGTTGCACCGAAATGGCAACCTTTGCCTGATGCCTCGGTACTCCGCGGCTGCGCTTGCCCCCTTTGCACCAAAGAGGAAAGGAGGACGTTGCGCGGGCTGGCACCCGCCTGGCACCCCGAGTCGTCATGGCTCACGTCACGGGCACCTCACGAGGTACCCCGCCTTGATTTCTCCGCCTCCTCACGAGCCAGCCCGACGAGGCCGTGCCGGAGGATGGTCCGTGTCGTCTGCCCCGCGAGGCTTGTCCCCTCGCGAGGGTCTTGAGTCTTGTGTTGATGAAGATGGGATGTGCTGGGCCCCCTTTTGAGCCACGCCACAGGCCGCAGGCAGGCAAGTCTGGGGACCCCCGTTCCCAGAACACCGACACCCTCTGTCCTTCCTCTTCTCGAACTCCAGCTTTTGTTTTCAACCCAATCTCGAACCTTCCCCCCCTTCCCATCGCCATGGCTCTGACGAAGAAGGGAAGAGGGAAGAAACCCATGCCTCCGCCTTGCTCACCGCCGTTGGGCAAGGTCAGCTCGGCTCTGGCCACTATCTTCAACGAATGCGGGAGGACGACGGCCTGGCCCGCGTCCCACTTCTCCATCGACAGGATAGTTACCGAGGTCCAGTATTTTGCCGACGCCCTGTGGGCGGGTCTGGTTCCCCCCTTTTCTTATTTCTTCAATGCCGTGCTTTCCCACTATCAGATCCACATGATGCATCTGGGTCCTGAATCCATCACCCTCCTTTCGGTCTTCGCCTTTGTTTGCGAGGCAATGATGGGCATCCTTCCTTCGGTTGCCTTGCTGCGCCACTTCTTCTCTCTGCGCCTTGTCGACCCTACCCAATGCTGGGCGTGCATGAGCTTCGTTGCCGCGTCTGAGTCAGCGGCCTCAGGGATTGACTTCAGGCTCCCTCTGCCCGCGGCTGGGTTCCGCGAGCGGTGGCTGTATGTGGATGCAGGGGTGCCCAGCCCCCTGCTATCGGAGCCAACTTCGCCTGCTGTCCCCAATTCAGGCTGGGGCCAGGAGACGCTTGAGAACCCCCGGCTCGTCTTCGTCTGGCACCGCTTCGCGTTCTTGAGGTCGCTTGGCGTGACAGCGCCCAAGGTGGTGAAGGAGTTCCTGCTTCGCCGCATTGCTCCTCTCCAACGCCACTCCCGCCGGATGTGGGCCTTCAGCGGGCGTGATGATCGTATGAGGCTCCAGGAAGAGGGCCTGACGCCTGAAGTGCTGAGGACAGTGCTCTTGATCCTGACTGGGGACCCCAACCCTGGCAGCATCCAGCAGGGAGGGGCCTTGCTGTACCTCTGCCAGAACAGGGGTGATTTTGTGAATCAGATGCCTATCTTTGATGAGTGGGGGCCGCACCCCACCGGCCTCCGGGGGCCTCGCGAGAACCCAATGATGGTGACTGCCCTTCCAGTCGGCCAAGGCGACTCTTCCTCGGGTGGCAGAGCAGGGAGGCGTGAGGCGCTAGAGGCCGAGGGGGCTCCCAGCGGGGTGACAGCACCGGGCGATGCTCATGAGGGAGCATCTCTTGGGGCCCGTGCCGCTGAGGCTGAGGGCGGCAAGCAGCTGCCCTCAGCGCCTGCGGCTGAGGCCCCTTAGGCGCCAGCCGCTTCTCTTGGTGAGGCGACTGGCAGTGCGCATCAGGCAGGCGCCCCTGACGCGGATCGCCTTGACGCTTCGTCCTCGTCGCAGGTTGATCCCTGCGCTCAACTCTTGGGCTACTTCCGCGTGGACTTTGAGGCCCTCCGGAAGAGAAGGGAGGCCCTGGGCGACGATTACCCTTGTCGCCTGCTGAAGCGTAGGAAGTACTTCGCCACTGATGAGTAAGCCTTCTCCTTTTCCAGCTCCCGATCCTTCTGTTGCTTTTACTGATCCTTGCTCCGCAGGCCCCTTCCAGCCGAGCTCGCGGAGATGGCTGAGGTGCCGTCCCCCTTGGCTTCGCCCCCTCTACCGTTCTCAAGCGCTCCGAGCAGCAGAGCCCTTGTGGTGAGGGCGATCGGAGAGGCGAACCGTCCCGAGGCGCATCGAGGCCCTGTGCACCTTGCGATCCTCCTTCGCGGGCCTTCTCGTGGCATAGCCAGCCTGCCGTGGGCTTCTCGCCTGGTTGTGGACTGCGACTGGCTGAGGCGCTCCCTGCGCTCTTCATCTGGGGACGGGCTGGCTCCAGGCCGGGCTTCTGGCATGGCGTACCCGGCCGTCGCGAGGGTGCCAGCCCCCAGCCCCCTGCCCGGAGGGGGAGTGATGATCCGTGGCCCTCGGCGCTTGCTTGGGGCAGATGATGGTGTGGAAGACGTGCTCGAGCGTGCCCGAGAGTGTCGCGCTCTTCGCCAAGGATTCCTTCGAAGGGCGGCTGACGCGGTGAGCCTGCTTGGTGAGGAGCTTGCTGATGAAGACACACGCCTTGAGGCCGAGGGCCTGCGCCTGGCTGCAGAGAGGCGCGAGCTGGAGGGCGCCATTGCCCTTGCACGCCATCAGCGCGATCTTGACGACGAAGAGGCCAAGGCGTCGCTGGTGGCCTCTCGGGAGGCCCGATCTTGGGCCGCTGAGGAGGCCCGGGAAGCTGACCGGCGGCGAGAGGCGGCGGAGGAGCGGGCTCGGGAGCTCCTGGCCTGGTGCCACTCACTGGAGGAGCAAGTGGAGCTGCGCGAGGCAGCCCTCGCGTCGATGAAGGTGGCCTCTGGCGACCCAGTAGAGCTCCAGAAGCGTGAGGAGGCGCTGACGCTGGAAGCCGCCGAACGTACCCGTGAGTACGAGCGTCTGGAGACGAGGGAGCGCTTGGTGACGCAGGCAGAGGATGATGTCGCTACACGGGAAGCCCGTGTCCTGGAGGAGGTCGGACGTCGGGTGGCGATGGAGCGCTTGGACCTCGAGCGCGAGTCCGAGGAGCGGCTGGGGTTGATCCGGGCCGAGGCTGAAGGTAGGACTGCTACCTTGAGGGCCAAGCTAGAGGAAGCGACGCGACGGGCCGATGCTCTTCGGGACGCCCTTGAAGTAGCGCAAGGGGAGTCAACCACCTCCCAGGCCGAGGTACTCCTTCTTCGCCATCGGGTGGAGGAGGTTGAAGCCGTCGCGCACCAGAATGCGGATGAGATACATCAGCGGCGGATCCTGGAGCATGAGCATGGCCCCATGCTCACCACGCTCTGGGAGAGAGCCAACACAACCTTGGGCAACATCTGCGAGGCGGCTGTTGGCGAGCCGCATGCAGTCAACTACGCCGGCAACCTTCAGTTCTTCACCGACGTGGTGACACAGCTGGAGGCACGGTCGATCAGGGCCGACAGGTTGGTGGAGGGGAGGAGCCGCGCCCTGCTCGGGCGCGCCTTTTCTCGTGTCTTCAGCCATCTCCGGAACATGGATCCCCACTTCGATTTCGACGCCGCCATCGCCCCAGTCCCCCAGGCCGTCCGAGACGACCTGGCGCACTGGGTGGAAGACAATGTGGATGCTCTTGTCAGGGCCTTCGCTTCAGACAACGACGGCATGATCGTGGCTGCCAACGAGGGCGGTGTGGTGAACGGCCCTGACGCCACTGGCGGCGACGCAGACAGCGATGGCGAGTCCAGCGACGCCAGCAACGGTTCGGGTGGTGCTCCTGAGGACGCATTGGGGGATTTATCCGACTGATCATGCATCATTCCTGTTTCCTTACCCTGCATGAATAGAACTCAGGTTTTGGCCTGATGGCTGTGAGAGCATTTTGGGAGGGGGAGCCCCTCATGTAAAACTTGTGTTCATCGTATTAGTAGATGTTACATTGCACATGCGCCCGCGCCAAGTGGTTGGCTAAGCGACGCGCTGGTTGGCTAGTTTACCTTCGCCCCGTGCGGGCCCTGAGGTAGCCTGTGGGAGGCTGTGGTGTCCCGAGTGTTCCCTGATCGAATCCATAGGATCTGCAGTAAAAAACCTTCCTGAGAGGACGCGGCGGCGGCAGTCTAGGCTGTGCGCAAGCTAGGCCTGACCCGGCTCGCAAGGGGCTCACGAGGGGAGGCAGCTGAGGCGAAGTGGTAATCAAAACGCGAGAAATTGCTCGAACGAGACTAAGCACCCCTTCCCCGAACACACGCAAATCTCAAATTCGAATCCAACTTGAATCCAGCGGGGGAAAGTGACAACCAAAGGGAAAAGCGACGAAAGCAGACGAAAGGCCGCGTCCGGCACCTAATCTAGTCTTGGACGTCTTCTCACCAGCGCGGAGCTAAGTGCTGCCACTGGGCGTGGGAGGGAGCCCCAGGGCCTGAGGCCGGCACCCCTGAGACTCCGGGGCGTGTACAGCCCCACTAATTATTACGTGAGAGTGTCACGGGGCGGCGAGCTTCACAGGCACTGGGCCTTCTTCACAGGTACCGACCTTGCTTCATATCGCCAGACAAGGGCCCCGCCTTGTGCCACACTCTAGTGCCATCAACGACGACCGGAAACCAGGACGCCGCCGATGGGGTAGAGCAGTCGCCAGCGGTTCCCCCGACAACCATGGGTCCTCCGCCAGGGGCAGGCCCTGAGGCACCTCCCCAGCAGAGGGCCTACCTCCTGAGAACACCTTGCTCCGAACGCCGCGGTGGTGATGTCGGATCTCGGCCCCTCTCCTGCAGCCCCCTGCGCCCTCCTCCCAAGGGGTAGGAGACTGTGGGAGCGGGGCAGCTGCTCGCTGTGGCGACCTGCACCTCCTGCAATCCATGATTAGCGTATGCCTGCTCCTGAGGAATTAGCGGTACCCGATAATCGTTGCCTCCAGCGTGGCCAGTGGGACCGTCCGGGGCTCCTGGAAGGGCTCAGCTTCTGGCGCCTCGTCCCCCCAGCTTGGGCTGAGGAGCGAGCCTTGTTCGCCCTCGTGAGGGTGTCCTTGGTCCATCATGAGGGGCACGTATTCTTCTGGCGCCGTCATCCCGAAGGCCACGCCGTAGTGCTCCGCGTGCCACGCAGTCCTGCTTGAGGCACCCACCGTGGGGTGGTAGCGCGGCTGTCCACTGGGGCTGTGGGTCGCGTCAAGTCCTTCTTCGCGGACTGGGAGCGGGGGCAGCGCCGCCGCCGGTCTGGTGCCAACAGCTTCGCCGGCGTTGGGGTAGCCTTGGAGCCCGCGGGTGCGCGTGGAGCCCCCGCGCGGGCAGCCCTGGGCTTGAGATGGGAGCTGGGTGCAGAAGGGGTGAGCCCCCGAGGCGGCGAAGCCCAGGAGCTCTGCCACCCGCTCCAGCAGCATGTCGCGGCGGCCCTCCAGCAGCTCTCGGGCCACCGTGAGCGCGGCCCTCCAGTTCACCTGCTCCCAGCAGGTGTACGGTGTCGTGGTCGCGGCGTGATTGGAGGCCCTTGCTGCCGACCGCGCCTGCCGCGGTGTGAGAGCTATCGAAGCCTGTCCGCGTCGCCCGCGGCCCGCAGCGCCCTGCGGACCACGAGCTGCCTGGGGCACGGGGTCGCCCAAGGCGAGCGACTCTGCGCGGGCGGGCCACGCCGCCAATGGATCTGGGTTGCCCGCTTGGTCGCCGGACATGGTGATGACGACGCGACGGGACACGAAGCGGTAGAAGGTGGATTCCGGCGCACCCCTACCTGGCGCGCCAAATGTCGGATTTCGGGTTCTGGCAGACCCTTGAGGTTCGAACACCGGGGTGCGCGCGGAGATTTCGCCTTCTACCTACCTGTACCCCTCCACCTCGCTAAGATCTAAGCTATGGAAAGAACAGCACAAGAGACACAAGGTTTATACTGGTTCGGGCCACCGTTGTGGTGTAATACCCTACTCCAGTGTGTGGTGTGGTGGATTGCCTCTTGGGCTGATGATGATGAGCAATACAAGGAAGAACAGCCTCGCGAGGGTCTGTTCTTGGCTGGGGCGATGAACTGCTAGGAGGAGTTCAGTCGCCCTTCTCTCTCTCTCTCTGTGTGTGTGATGCTACTCGATCCAATCCTAGCTAGTTTCTCTCTTGGCTTCTAGTTTCTCCCTTCTTTATTTCCCCTCTACCCTGGGGGTGGCTAGTCCTATTTATAGGCAAAGGCCCTGGGCCTGTTCCCAAATATTGAGCGGGAAGGGCGCCAACAATTGGCCATTTTGAAGGGGAACATCTGGTACACTTATCCTGACTAAAGTTGGTCCTCGCCTGCCAAAGGCTCTGGTGGTGACGCTGGCTTGGGCTCCACAATGACTTCCTCCCTGCCGTTGGACTGGTCTTGGTCTCGTTGCACCGAAACGGGTGCCATTGCTTGATGCTCTCGCCTGCGCTTGCTCCCTTTGCACCAAAGAGGAAAGGAGGACACTTCGCGGCTGGTGCCCGCCTGACGCCTTTGGTCGTCATGGCTTGCGTCACGGGCACCTCGCGAGGTACCCCGCCTTGATCTCTCCGCCTCCTCGCGAGCCAGCCTGATGAGGCCGTGCCTGAGGAAGTTCCGTGTCGTCCGCCCCGCGAGGCTTGGCCCCTCGCGAGGGTCTTGGGTCTGTGGTGATGAAGATGGGCCGTTCTGGGCCCCCCTTTGAGCCACGCCATAGGCCGCAGGCAGGCAAGTCTGGGGACCCCCGTTCCCAGAACGCCGGCAGTGTTGACCTCAGCCCTCTTTCCTCCTTTCTGTGGCTTCTTACCGTCAGTCATTTTCTTCAGTTGAGGAATTTGAACAATTGAATTCTCTGAAGAAGTATGCAACTTTTCTTTGAGGAACGCTGCAAATGAGTTAAGTTGATGAGAACCTAGTGATTCAGCAGCCGACATGAGTACCTGTGAATAGAGTATAGTTGCGAGGAATTTGGAGAGGTCATATGCGTTCTCAAAAGGTTTTATAAAGAACAAGTTTGTGGAATTTGACCAGATGAGTCTTGAAGAATTTCACTAAGCATTCTTTGTCTTAGGTTCCAGAGATGTGTAGATCAAAAATCCACACATTTGAGGAATCTTGAAGAAAAACATAGCTTGGAAATGAATCAAGAACAGATGATATGAGAGGTGTTTTAGTGTGTGAAGATATGAAGAAAAACACCTTTGAAGATTTTGTAGATAATCATTCGAATCAACGAGGGTAGTAAAAGTAACTTTTAATTACCCTGGATGAAGAACACGACAAACAGTGAGGTGGAGAGGTGAAGTTCGTCTGTGTAGATCTTCCACGCCCTAACTCGGCGGAGGAAGACGGCTACAGCGGTGGCGGAGTGAAGATTTTCGCGGCCGGCGCGAGTACGGCGGCGACGAGGTTGAGGCAGTGAAGCTCTTCCTCACCGGCGATGATGAAGTAGCGGCGGCGCTAGGGTTTGAGAAGTTCGAGCTGGAGAGAGGTCGAGCGGAGTAAAAGAAGTGAGGAAGGGGAAGAGGGGTATTTATAGCCATGGTGAAAAACTGTTCACCCAAAGAAATTGGACGAGCGTGCCCCTGACCCTTCTCATTCGCATGACATGTGTCACCCACGTACTGAAAGGTGGAGATCATGTGCGATCGTGGGTGAAAGGATAAGTGTATTGTGGGATGCAGAACTGTTTGAGCGGCAAAGCCGAAAATTTAGATAAGATAGGTTTTAAAGTTCCGTTCGCAATTTCTTCAGCCGACAAGGACACAGTGAAGATTGTGAACGAGTTTCAAATAAAACGCACATGAAGAATTTGTGAACAGATTGGGTTGAGTTTTGCATAGAGGGGGAAGGGTCCGATCACATTCACTTAGCAGAAAAACCAACTTGAAGAATTAGCAATAAGTGAATGCTGTAGAGGACATAAACTCATATATATATCCAATGAAGAAAAACGATGGAAACAGTGAAGACAATGCAAATTTGAAGAATATGAACAACTGAGGAATTTCAACTTTTGATGGTGGCGTGACCCACCGTATAAGAATGATGATTTCAGACACCGCGTACAATTATCGTAGGGTTCTGAGAATCAGATTCTTCGTTAATTTCTTCACACTAAGAGTGTTATTCTTCATTGATTGAAGAAAAATGTTTCTTCATGTGTTGCACATCTAAGTCATCAATTTTGCATAAGTGTTAGGATGAGTGTCCTTTTAAAAGAACATTCGAAGATTCTAGGATATTTAGCTCACACCGCAACTTGCTAAATCTCTTCTCATCCATGGGCTTTGTGAAGATATCAGCTAGCTGTTCTTCAGTATTCACATGCTCAATAGAAATGTCGCCCTTCAACACATGATCACGAAGAAAATGATGACGAATCTGAATGTGCTTAGTCTTCGAGTGCTGAACTGGGCTGTGAGCAATCTTGATGGCACTCTCATTGTCACAGAAGAGAGGCACATTCTTCATGTTGACGCCATAGTCCTTGAGAGTTTGCTTCATCCATAGCAATTGAGCATAGCAAGAACCAACGGCAATGTACTCAGCTTCAGCAGTAGATAGTGATACGCAGTTCTGTTTCTTCGAGGACCAACAGACCAAAGATCGTCCATGGAAATGACATGTACTAGATGTTGACTTGCGGTCCACACGATCACCAGTATAGTCAGAGTCAGAATATCCAATGAGATCAAAAGCCGAGCCCTTGGGGTACCATAATCCAAGTGTTGGTGTGTGAGCTAGATATCGAAGAATATGCTTCACAGCCTTATGGTGTGATTCCTTCGGTGCAGCTTGAAATCGGGCACACATGCAAACACTAAGCATTATGTCTGGCCTAGATGCACATAAGTACAATAAAGAACCAATCATGGAGCGGTATACCTTATGATTGAAGTCAATACCATTTTCATCAGTGCACAGATGGCCATTTGTAGGCATAGGAATTTTGACGCCTTTGCAATCTTGCATGCCGAATTTCCTCAGCACATCCTTGAGGTATTTCTCCTGAGATATGAATATGCCATTGCATTGTTAACGAATTTGAAGACCCAAGAAGAATTTCAACTCTCCCATCATAGACATTTGATATTCTTCACTCATCATATAGGCAAATTCATCACTATAACGTTGGTCAGTACAGCCAAAGATAATATCATCAACATATATTTGGCACACAAACAATTCACCATCATAAGATTTAGTGAAAAGAGTAGGGTCGAGTGAACCGGGTTTGAAGCCTTTCTTCATGAAGAATTCCTTCAATGTGTCATACCACGCCCGTGGGGCCTGCTTGAGGCCATAGAGGGCCTTGTTGAGTCTGAAGACTTTGTCAGGATTCTTTGGATCTTCAAAACCTAGGGGTTGAGCAACATATACTTCTTCCACAAGCTTACCATTAAGGAATGCACTTTTCACATCCATTTGATATAAAGTGATATCATGATGGTTAGCATAAGCAAGTAATATGCGAATAGCCTCAAGTCTAGCAACAGGTGCAAAAGTTTCATCAAAGTCAATTCCTTCAACCTGTGTGTAGCCTTGAGCTACGAGCCGTGCCTTATTCCTCACCACAAGGCCATTTTCATCTTGCTTGTTGCGGTAGATCCACTTTGTGCCAATGATATTGTGCTTGCGAGGATCTGGACGTTTGACCAGTTCCCTGACATTGTTGAGCTCGAACTGATGTAATTCTTCTTGCATGGCCTAAATCCACTCAGGCTCCAGAAATGCTTCATCTACCTTAGTGGGCTCTGTGATAGAGACAAAGGCATAGTGCCCACAAAATTTAGATAAATGTGAAACTTTTGAGCATGTGAGAGGACCTGGCGCTTTGATGTCATTGATGATCTTTTCCACTTGCACTTCTTTTGCAATGCGAGGATGAGCTGGTTGTCGTTGAGGAATTTGATCAGCATTCTCTTCAGCACCATTTTCTTCAGTATTTTCTTCAGGTGCATTAGCTCGACGTTCTTCATGTTCTAGAATGAATTCTTCAGCAGATTCTTCAGTAGGAATGACATCCTCAGTAGCCTTGAACTTGATAGTTTCCTCAGGTGCTGGTTCATCTATCATAGTAGGTAGGTGCTCTCTTTGCGAGCCATTAGTTTCATCGAACCGCACATCTATAGTTTCAACAACCTTGTGAAGAACGTTGTTGAAGACTCTGTAGGTGTGCGAGTCCTTTCCGTAACCAAGCATAAAACCTTCATGTGCTTTAGGTGCAAATTTTGAGTTGTGATGAGGATCTCTAATCCAACATTTAGCACCGAAGACTTTGAAATAAGTTAAATTTGGTTTCTTATCAGTGAGGAGTTCATAGGCAGTCTTCTTGAAGAATTTGTGAAGATATACTCTGTTGATGATGTGGCATGCAGTATCAATTGCCTCAGTCCAGAAACGACGAGGCGTTTTGTATTCATCAAGCATTGTGTGAGCCATCTCAGCAAGAGTCCTGTTCTTGCGCTCCATGACGCCGTTCTGCTGAGGAGTGTAAGGAGCAGATAACTCATGAGTAATACCAAGTTCATCAAGGTAGTCATCTAGACCAGAATTCTTGAACTCAGTGCCATTGTCACTTCTGATGTGCTTGATCTTCACACCAAAGTTGGTTGAAGCCCTCGAGGAAAATCATTTGAAGACTTCCTGCACTTCATGTTTGTAAGTAACAAGGTGTACCCATGTGTAACGAGAGTAATCATCAACAATAACAAAGCCATATTGAGATGCTTCATTTGAAATAGCAGAATAATGATTAGGACCGAAGAGATCCATGTGAAGCAATTCAAATGGGCGAGTAGTGGTCATGATAGTCTTCGTTGGATGCTTGGCCTTTGTCATCTTCCCAGCTTCACAGGCTCCGCATAGGTGATCCTTGAGGAATTTGACATTCTCGATGCCAATGACATGCTTCTTCTTCGCAAGCGTGTGCAAATTCCTCATGCCTGCATGACCAAGTCGTCGATGCCAGAGCCAGCCTTCTGAAGCTTTTGCAAGTAGGCACACGGCTGGTTGTGGTCCTGTAGAGAAATCAACAATATATAGGTCTCCTCTCCTAAAGCCTTCGAAGACTTTGGAATTGTCAGCCTCCATAACCACAACACAATGATACTTGCCAAAGACAACAACCATATCAAGATCACAAAGCATTGAGATAGACATAAGGTTGTATCCTAAGGACTCGACAAGCATGACTTTGTCCATGTGTCGATCCTTTGTGATCGCAACCTTACCTAGACCCAATACCTAACTTTTGCCTTTGTCGGCAAAGATGATATGCTTCAGATGCGACGAAGATAATGGAGCATCCATCAATATATTCTTGTCACCAGTCATGTGATTTGTACATCCACTGTCGAGGACCCACTCAGTGGCTTTGGGTTGATCATCCTGCAGATGAATTAGTGCATCTTACAAACTCATATACTTCATCAGTGAAGAATATGACCTCAATTCATCAGATCAATTTCATCAAGCAAAAGAACAGATAAAGCAGTATGAGGACGTGAGAAATGAAAGTTCATTTCTTCATGATTAGCCTACATCCTTTTAGGCATGCTAGGGTCTCCAGCAAATTCTTCAGACGATTACGTACATCTGGAGACCTGACCCTGCAGAAGAGATTAGTTCTTTTTCTTCACCACCTAGATCTGAAGGGGTGGCAAAGAGTTCATCATTTTGCGAGCTCCATAAGAGAAAGGTGGCATAGATGCCAGTCCATTTCATTTCACATAAGAGGGGTTAGAGTAAGCATAAGAGTAGGCAGAGAAATTCTTCAAGGACTTATGGACATTATGATTTGAAGTATAATGCACATATCCACAATCCTTAGATCTTCCCTGCGAAACAGACGGGTTAGCATGATGATGTTCATATGAGGACTTTGATCCTTTTGAGGAATATGATCCATGTGAAGAGTTTGGTCCATATGAGGACTTGGATCCATATGAAGAATTTGGTCCATATGAAGAATTTGATCTAGGGTTCCTATTCTTCACAGGTGGCGTCATGATGACATTCACCTGAAGATTTTCATGGCATCTTTTGGGAACCCAGATTTTCTTCATAGGAGGACCGTTCCTGCAATTAGTGCCAACATATCTAGCAAATACTTCACCATTCTGATTTTTGAACAGTTTATAGTTGGAGTCAAATGACTCATCATCAGAACGAGGAGATTCACATGCAAATCCAGATAAGTTAGATGGATCAACTGGAGGTCCCTTTGCAGCAACCCATGTAGTTTTGGGGTACTGCTCAGGCTTCCAATATGTACCATCAGCGTTGAGTTTCCTTTCAAAGGCAATACCCTCTTTCCTAGGGTTCCTGTTGAGGATCTGCTTTTTAAGCACATCACAAAGAGTCTGATGCCCTTTGAGGCTTTTGTACATGCCTGTCATGTACAATTCCTTCAGCCCTGCATCGTCAGTGATACTAGCAATGTCCTCAGATGAGGAATTAGTGATAGCAGAGGCATGTGAAGAATTTGAAACATTAGCAGCATTTGAACATTCAGGTGAAGAATTAGCAGATTCACGTTCAATGCATTTCAAACAAGGAGGAACAAATTCTTCCTGAGAAGCACTGACTTGTTGAGCAAGTAATGAATCGCGCTCCTTCTGAAGATCTTCATAACTCACTCTTAGCTTCTCAAGGTCTTGCTTTCTTTGAAGAAATTCATAAGAAAGCTTATCATGATCAGATAAAAGAGTGTTATGTTGATCTTGAAGGGTGTCATACTTAGTATGAAGTCTCTGAAGACTTTCAGCCAAAGCTTTTGACTGATCCATTTCTTCACCCAACATATCATCGCTCTTATTTCGCATGTAGTGAACTTTTTCCAAAGCTCTTTGTTGTTTAGTGGCAAGGGAAGCAAGTTTGACATAGCTGGGTCCAAATTCATCACCAGATTCATCATCACTAGACTTGGATAGGTAGCGTTCAGTTACCTCAGCATCTTTTGCCATAAGGCATGATGCAGAAGATGATGATTCTGGTTGAAATGTCATCGCTTTGAGAGATTCCTTGAAGTCCTCAAACCAAGGATCATAACAGGTTCGATGACCTTCATAGACCTTAGAGAGACGGTCCCAGATGAGCTTCGCATGATCGAGATGCATGATATTCCTGAACTGATTTTGTGACAGACTGGAGCAGATGACATCCTTCGCCGTGAGGTTGAGAAGAGTGTACTTGCGAATGTCATCAGCTTCCGCCATCTTGCACAGATCAGTCAGACCAATCTCAGTGACGGTCCACAGCTCGCTATTCATCGCCATCAGGCGCTTCTTCATCATGGCCTTCCACTTGGGATACTCATGACCGTCAAAGATGGGGCATGTCACTTTCTTCATACCTGCGGTCGACATAACGAAAACTCTAGGCGGTTAAACCAAAATCACACAGAACAAGGGAGTACCTTGCTCTGATACCAATTGAAAGTGCGTTATATCGACTAGAGGGGGGGTGAATATGCGATTTTTATGAAATTCTTCACTGAGGGATTTGCCGGTGAGGAAATTCCTTAGCAAAGAACTACTAGTAGCGGAATAAGTACTCAAAAGTAAACATAACAGAATACAAACATAGTCATCATGATGAAATGAAGACAGGCACAGAGTACAGGAAGCGTAAGCACAGGATAACACAGGATGAAGACCAACAGACTGAAGAAATTGATCTGAGGAAATTGAGAAAGTCTTCAGTCAAAGTCTTCAAACACAGATATGAACAAACACATAACACAGTTATGAGGAAATGAAAGAGTTGAGGAAATAGAACCAGTAAGCTTGGTGAAGACAATGATTTGGTAGACCAGTTCCAACTGCTGTCTCAGTTGTACGTCTAGTTGGAGCGGTTGAGTATTTAAACTCGAGGACACACAATCCTGAACACACAGCTCAGGACACCAAGTCCTCACCGTATTCTCCTTGAACTAAGGTCACACAGACCTCGTCCAATCACTCGTGGTAAGTCTTCAGGCGACTTCCAAACCTTCACAAACGTGGTCACTCGGCGATCCACAATTCCTCTTGGATGCTCTAGACCATGACGCCTAACCGTCTAGAAGAAGCACAGTCTTCAAAGGTAACAAGCGTCGGATCCACGCAGGATCAATCTCTTCAGTGATGCTCAATCACTTGGGGTTTGTAGGTGTTTGGGTTTGGGTTTTTCCTCACTTGATGGTTTTCACTCAAAGTCCTCGGAGGATGGGTTGCTCTCAAATGACAAGTGTCAATTTCTCTCAGAGGAGCCAACCAGCTAGTGGTTGTAGGGGGCGGCTATTTATAGCCTAGGGAGCAGCTTGACATGATAAGACATAAATGCCCTTCAATGATATGACCGTTAGGTGGATAGATATTTTGGGACAGCTGGCGCATAGCACATCAACGGTCAGAATTTTGAGTAGTAAAATCCTCAGGGCTATCATGTTCCTCACTGTGTAGGCAATCCGCACTGGCGAATTTCTAACTCCTCAGTCAGAACAAATTCCTCAGAGACCAGAAGAACTTCGTCTCTGTCACTGAAGAATATGACTGGACTATATGAGATTTCCAATGGCTTTACTCAAAGGGATTGGTAGGTGTAGGATTTTGAGTTGAGCATCACATGGAAATTTTTCCTTAGTATTTCCTCGACCCCCTTTAATAGTACGGTGTTTCCTTTGACTCAAGAAAGAGAAAATGAAACTACGAAAACAAAAGTCTTCACGCTTCATGTTCCTCGAATGAATACCAAGTCTTCAAGGTCACACCAATTTCTTCACTTTCAAAGTCTTCAGAAAGTCTTCAGAAATTCAAAGTCTTCAGTCGAAGAGCTTCATTTTTAGGGGTCGACTTTCTCTATAAATATCAAACTCCTCATAGACTTATAGACCTGTGTACACTCACAAATGCATTAGTCCCTTAACCTATAAGTCTTAAATACACCAAAATCACTAAGGGGCACTAGATGCACTTACACGGCCTCTTCAGCAGTGAACTGAGGCATGGGCGATGAGACTATTGGGGTTGAAGGGATTGCATCTGCTTCAATTTCTTCATCCAACTGCTTTGAGGAAGAAGCAGAAGGAATGTCTACATCGGATCCGCTTGGGATCACCTATTCTTCATCAACATGAACAAGGTCCTTTGATGTCATAGATGAGACAGGAACAACATCAATTGGATTTTCAAATGAGCTGATCAGTGGCTTCATTTTCTTCGGAGCTGAAGAATCTGATGCAGTTGATGCCTTCCTTTTCTTCATAGCCGCATGCTCTGTAGCCTTGGTCTTCTTCACATCTGATGCAGATGGAAGGATCGGAGATGGTGTAGGCACAGGAGGAGTAGAGGAATTTGGTTCAAGATCTTCAGGCACAACTGATGCAGTTGCCGTGAGTTCTTCATTTTCTTCAGGAGCAACACTAGTGGTTTCCTTGGCAATTTCTTTAGTGGCTGGAATGCAGTCATCAGCCCTGGTACTAGCATTTTCTTCAGCAGCCTGAGTATCATCAGCGGTGCTGGCATTTTCTTCAGTTGGCTGAGCAGATGCTTCAGCCTGAGGATTTTCTTGTTGCGTTGGGGCTGCAACATTGGAAGTGAACTGTTCAGTTAGTTTCACAAAACGGATCTTGGCTCCCAGCCAATCAGCGCGGTATGCGACAAATTCATCACTGAGTTTCTTGATCTTAGATTGAATAGTGACAAGTTCTTCAGTTTTCATAGAGAAAACGTTTTTCTTTAGGAAGCGCTCCTTTTTGTACTGCGCTTTCTTCAACCGCCTGGCCTTTTCAAATTTCCATTTTTCTTCCTGAATGAAGTGAGTCAACATATGACTTTGGCTAGGAGTCATCTTGAAGTCAGGCATAGGAGTGTTGGGGTCCTTGTGCCAGAGATCAATGTAATCAAGGATCAATTTTGGATCCAAAAGCAGATGCACACTTGTGCCTTTGGCTCTAGCGGCCCTAAGTTGCCTGTCCCTGATGATTTTAGCAAATTCTTCATCATCAGCTTCGTCTTCATCAGACGACACTTGAAAGGCGACCTACTTCTTGTGAGGACTTGGTCGAGAGCCTCATCCAGCAGTGGCCTTTGTCTTTAGCAGAGAGGGGCCAGTTGATGAATTTGGTGCAGCTGAAGAACTAGCAGAAGCTCCTGAGGCAATAGAGATTCCTGTTGTCCTTTGGCACGTGGCGAGATGCAAAGGTGCTGAGGATTTTGACGGAGGAGCTGGTGCGGCTTGAGGAATTGGCCGTGAGGGCTTTGAAGAATCTGGCCGTGAGGCATTGCTGAGGAACTTGGCCGTGAGGGCATTGGGGTTGAAGCACTTGGCTTATGAGCCGGATTCTTTGGCATGGCCTTCTTTGGCTTGCTTGCAGAGGCCTCAGCAGTGGCAGCAACAACAGAGTCTTCATTAAATTTCCTCACTAATTCCTTAGCTACTCTGGCTAGCTTGGCCTGGCGCTTGGCCCATTCACCAGGATAATCCTCACCACGCTTGAGGATGTTGGGATCCGCTACTTGGCCAGGTGCCAACGGAGGTCTTGGGCATGGAGGATCAGGAGCGAATTTCTTCATATACTTGGGAGTAACATATCTGTATTCCCTCCATTCCCGTGCCCATCTCCTCTCTATCCTTTGGATGCGCACTTTGCGCTCATTCTTAGTTTCCTTTCCATGGGTGGCCTCATCAGGAGTGCAATAATCCTTGTATATATCCTCAGGGATTTCAAACACAGTGTTGACTTCCAGCTTCTTTCCTCCCTTCTGAGGTTTCTTGCCATCTGCCATTTTCTTCAACTGAGGGTTTTGAACGATTGAGTTCTCTGAAGAGGTATGCAACTTTTCTTCGAGGAACGCTGCAAATGAGTGAAGTTGATGAGAACCCAATGATTCAGCAGCGGGCATGTGTACCTATGAACAGAGTATAGTTGCAAGGAATTTGGAGAGGTCATATGCGTTCTCAGAAGATTTTGCAATAAGAACAAGTTTGTGGAATTTGACCGGATGAATCTTGAGGAATTTCACTAAGGATTCTTTTACTTAGGTTCCTGAGTTGTACAGATTTGAAAATCCACACAGTTGAGGAATCTTGAAGAAAAAATTGCTTAGAGAAACAGATCAAGAACAGATGATATGTGAGGTGTCCAGTGTGTGAGGATTTGAAGAAAAACACCTTTTGAAGATTTGAAGAAAAACATCCAAATCAACAAGGGTAGTAAAAATAACTTTTAATTACCCTGGATGAAGAACACGACGAACTAGGAAGTGTAGATTTGAAGCTTGTCGGTTCAGATCTTCCACGCCCTAACTTGGCTGAGGAAGATAGCTACGGCGGTGGCGGAGTGAAGAAATCCACGTCCGGCGTGAGTACGGCAGCGGCGAGGTCGAGGTAGTGAAGCTCTTCCTCATCGGCGATGATGGAAGTAGCGGCGGCGCTAGGGTTTGAGAGCTCGAGCAATGGAGTGAGGTCGAGCAGAGTAAAAGTGAAGTCAGGAAGGGAGAGGGGTATTTATAGCCGAAGTGAAAAACTGCTCGCCCCGAGAAAATAGGATGAACGTGCCCCTGGCCCTTCTTATTCGCTTGACGTGTGTCACCCACGTACTGAGAGGTGACGATCATGTTCGATCGTGGGTGAATAGGATAAGTATTATCGTGGAATGTGTAACGATTTGAGTAGCAAAGGCCAAAAATTCAGATAAGATAAGTTTAAAGTTTTGTTCGCAATTTCTTCAGCTGACAAGGACACAGTGAAGATTTTGAACGAGTTTCAAATAGAACGCACATGAAGAATTTTTGAATAGACTGGGTTGAGTTTAGCATAGAGGGGGAAAGGGTCCGATCACATTCACTTAGCAGAACAAGCAACTTGAAGAAATAGCAATAAGTGAATGCTGTAGAGGACATAAACTCATCTATATATATATATATATATATATATATATATATAGATAGCCAATGAAGAAAAACAACGGAAATGGTGAAGACAAAGCAAGTTGAAAAACAACAGAGGAATTTCAAAGATGAGGAAAAACTCAAATTGAAGATTTTCAAATTTTGGTGGTGGCGTGACCCACCGTATAAGAATGATGATTTCAGACACCACGTACAATTGTCATAGGGTTCTGAGAATCAAATTCTTCGTTATTTTCTTCACACTTGGAGTGTTATTCTTCATTGATTGAAGAAAAATGTTTCTTCATGTGTTGCACATCTAAGTCATCAATCTTGCATAAGTGTTAGGGTGAGAGTCCTTTTCAAAGAACATTCGAAGATTCTAGGATATTTAGATCACACCGCAACTTGCTAAATCTCTTCTCATCCAAGGGCTTAGTGAAGATATCGGCTAGCTGTTCTTCAGTCTTCACATGCTCAATAGAGATGTTGCCCTTCAACACATGATCACGAAGAAAATGATGACGAATCTGAATATGCTTTGTCTTCGAGTGCTGAACTGGGTTATGAGCAATCTTAATGGCGCTCTCATTGTCACAGTAGAGTGGCACATTCTTCACATTGACGCCGTAGTCCTTGAGAGTTTGCTTCATCCATAGCAGTTGAGCATAGCAAGAACTAGCAGCAATGTACTCAGCTTCAGCAGTAGACAGTGATACGCAGTTCTGTTTCTTCGAGGACCAACAGACCAAGGATCGTCCGAGGAAATGGCATATGCCAGATGTTGACTTGCGGTCCACACAATCACCAGCATAGTCAGAGTCTGGATATCCAATGAGATCAAAAGCCGAGCCCTTGGGATACCATAATCCAAGTGTTGGTGTGTGAGCTAGATATCGAAGAATATGCTTCACAGCCTTGTGGTGTGATTCCTTTAGTGTAGCTTGAAATCGGGCACACATGCAAACACTAAGCATAATATCTGGCCTAGATGCACATAAGTACAATAAAAACCAATCATGGAGCGATATACCTTTTGATAAAAGTCAATACCATTTTCATCAGTGCATAGATGGCCATTTGTGGGCATAGGGATTTTGACTCCTTTGCAATCTTGCATGCCGAATTTCCTCAGTACATCCTTGAGGTATTTCTCCTGAGATATGAATATGCCATTGCGCTGTTAATGAATCCGAAGACCTAAGAAGAATTTCAATTCTCCCATCATAGACATTTGATATTCTTCACTCATCATATAGGCAAATTCATCACTATAACGATGGTCAGTACAGCCAAAAATGATATCATCAACATAAATTTGGCACACAAACAGTTCACCATCATAAGATTTAGTGAAAAGAGTTGGGTCAAGTGAACCGGGTTTGAAGCCTTTCTTCATGAGGAATTCCTTCAAAGTATCATACCACGCCCGCGGGGCCTGCTTGAGGCCATAGAGGGCCTTATTGAGTCTGAAGACTTTGTCAGGATGCTTTGGATCTTCAAAACCTGGGGGCTGAGCAACATATACTTCTTCCTCAAGCTTACCATTGAGGAATGAACTTCACGTCCATTTGATATAAGATGATATCATGATGGTTAGCATAAGCAAGTAGTATGCAAATAGCCTCAAGTCTAGCAACAAGTGCAAAAGTTTCATTGAAATCAATTCCTTCAACCTGTGTGTAGCCTTGAGCTACAAGCCGTGCCTTATTCCTCACCACAAGGCCATTTTCATCTTGCTTGTTGCGGTAGATCCACTTTGTGCCGATGATGTTGTGCTTGTGAGGATCTAGACATTTGACCAGTTCCCAGATGTTGTTGAGTTCGAATTGATGTAATTCCTATTGCATAGCTTGAATCCACTCAGGCTCCAGAAATGCTTCATCTACCTTAGTGGGCTCTATGATAGAGACGAAAGCAATGTGCCCACAAAAGTTATATAAATATGAAGCTCTTGAGTGTGTGAGAGGACCTGGAATGTTGATGTCGCTGATGATTTTCTCAATTTGCACTTCATTTGCAATGCGAGGATGAGCGGGTTGTCGTTGAGGAATTTGATCAGTATTTTCTTCAGCACCATTTTCCTCAGGTGCATCAACATGACATTCTTCATGTTCTGGAATGACTTCTTCAGCAGATTCTTCGGTAGGAATGACATCCTCAGTAGCCTTGAACTTAATAGATTCCTTAGGAGGTATTTCATCTGTCACATGAGGTAGGTGCTCTCTTTGCAAGCCATTAGTCTCAATGAACCGCACATCTACAGTTTCAACAACCTTGTGGTGATAGGTGTTGAAGACTCTGTAGGTGTGCGAGTCCTTACCATAACTGAGCATAAAAACTTCATGTGCTTTCGGTGAAAATTTAGAATTGTGATGAGGATCTCTAATCCAACATTTTGCACCAAAGACTTTGAAATAACTCACATTGGGTTTCTTGTCGGTGAGGAGTTCATATATAGTCTTCTTGAAGAATTTGTGAAGATATATGATGTCTACTACACAACCTTCTTCTTGTAGACGTTGTTGGGCCTCCAAGTGTAGAGGTTTGTAGGAAAGTAGCAAATTTCCCTCAAGTGGATGACCTAAGGTTTATCAATCCGTAGGAGGCGTAGGATGAAGATGGTCTCTCTCAAGCAACCCTGCAACCAAATAACAAAGAGTCTCTTGTGTCCCCAACACACCCAATACAATGGTAAATTGTATAGGTGCACTAGTTCGGCGAAGAGATGGTGATACAGGTGGTATATGGATGGTAGATAATGGTTTTTGTAATATGAAAATATAAAAACAGCAAGGTAGCAAGTGGTAAAAGTGAGCACAAACGGTATTGCAATGCGTTGAAACAAGGCCTAGGGTTCATACTTTCACTAGTGCAAGTTCTCTCAACAATAATAACATAATTGGATCATATAACTATCCCTCAACATGCAACAAAGAGTCACTCCAAAGTCACTAATAGCGGAGAACAAACGAAGAGATTATGGTAGGGTACGAAACCACCTCAAAGTTATCCTTTCTGATCGATCTATTCAAGAGTCCGTAGTAAAATAACACGAAGCTATTCTTTCTGTTCAATCTATCCTAGAGTTCGTACTAGAATAACACCTTAAGACACAAATCAACCAAAACCCTAATGTCACCTAGATACTCTAATGTCACCTCAAGTATCCATGGGTATGATTATACGATATGCATCACACAATCTCAGATTCATCTATCCAACCAACATAAAGAACTTCAAAGAGTGCCCCAAAGTTTCTAGTGGAGAGTCAAGACGAAAACGTGTGCCAACCCCTACGCATAAGTTCACGAGGTCATGGAACTCGCAAGTTGATCACCAAAACATACATCAAGTGGATCACATGATATCCCATTGTCACCACAGATAAGCACGTGCAAGACATACATCAAGTGTTCTCAAATCCTTAAAGACTCAATCCGATAAGACAACTTCAAAGGGAAAACTCAATTCATCACAAGAGAGTAGAGGGGGAGAAACATCATAAGATCCAACTATAATAGCAAAGCTCGCGATACATCAAGATCGTACCACCTCAAGAACACGAGAGAGAGTGTAGCGACCAGACCTCAAACAGTCTGATCTCTGTGCTCTGGTGTCATCCCTGGATCAGTAATGCTGACACCACACAGTACTCGGAGGATTTATAGCAGAGTAGCAAATCACACACTTATTACATCGAGTGTCTCAAAAGAGAACTTATTACAATAAATATGGCTTAAGGCCATCTAATAACGATAACAGCGGAAGGCTTGGAAGATAGGTGAGTCCATCAACTCCAACGGCATCACTGAGTATAGAACCACGACCCAAAAACTCCTTAATCGTCGTCTGAAAAGTCTGCAACATTAATGTTGCAGCCCGAAAACGGGTCAGCACATGGAATATGCTGGCAAGGTAACACATAGAGAGTAAAGAAATGCAACAGCTATACTATATGCATATTTGGCTGGTGGAAAGCTCTATGGTTACAGTTTTTGCGTAAAGCCAATTTTTCCCTACTTCAAAAGAATAAATTTAATTACTATCATGGTGGTTGTTAAACATTGAGAATGGTTGACAGCATTCTCAATCCCAATTAAATAACATCATTAAACCCAACAAAATTAAATTTAGAGTAACATGTTGAGATTCACATGATAATCCAGGTACTAGATACTCAAGATGTCCATAACCGGGGACACGGCTAACCATGATTAGTTTGTTACACTCTGCAGAGGTTTGCGCACTTTTCCCCACAAGACTCGATCGCCTCCGTTTGTTTTCTCGCACTACATGATGTTTGAGAAGACGGATGACCGAGACATAGTCTTTCAGAAGCGCTAGCACCTTACGATCGGGTAGACCGTACCACCTACATCCCCTACATCTGCTAGTCTACCACTGTAAGAGTTCGCACAACTTAGTCAACTATGCTAGAGCCCATAATAGCTTGTGGCTGCACACGGAAGTTTCTAGTATGAATAGTCTCATGATCCCTTTGAGCCTGGGTGGCGGTCCAAAAGAAAACAGGCAAGTCCTGGAAATACCCAGGTGCCTCAATCCACCCAGATGTGTGTTTAAGTTGCCACCTTAGATAAACCATTAATTAACAATCTCACATCTGTCATGGATATCACTCACCCAATCCACGTCTACTAGCATAGCATGGCATAATAAGCAAACGTAGAAGTAACTCCCAAAGGTTTGATAATAAACAGGTAATAGGTACTACCTCATCTACTTCCCATCCCACAATTTAATTAGATCCTAATCATGCAATGTGTGAGGATTGATCTAATGCAATAAAACTGGGTTGTAGAAAAAGGTATGATCAAAGTGTTACTTGCCTTGCTGATGATCCGCGAAACCTAGAGATTCAAAGTAACAGGCGGCGCACTCCGGGTATTCTATCGCAGACAAACAAACAAGCATACAATAAGTACTCATCTAATGCACAGGTAAAACTCAAATAGAAGATCTAACCAGAAAGTTCAACTTAAGAACCCTGGTTTGCAAAAAGAATCAAATCGAACGAAGCAAAAGAAATCAAACGGCGAAAGAAAACAACTTCATTCTAGTAATCTGGATCTAAGTCAAATTTTACAGTAGCAAAAACTTGTTTAAGTTGATTATTCGGAAAGAGGGTTTCGAGACGAAACTCCAGGCGCTTGAATCGCCTGATTCCGATAAACGAGCGAAAAGTTATACTAAAACGAAAATCGGATCAGAAATCGCGATCAGAAAATAACCGCGGAAAATCCGACGAAAAAGAAAACGACGAACAGATTTTTTTTTAAAAACTGCACGGAAAACGAGGCGGCGCGGTGAACCTCGGGCGGCGCGCTCCGGCGACGGTGGCGGCTGGCTAGGGCGGCGGCTAGGGTTTCGGTGGTGGCGGCTGGCTCTCTCTCGCGGGCCTCGGCCGGCGCCTTATAAAGGCCCCGGCCAGGGAGTCCTGGCCGAGTACGGCCATAGTCGGTTCCGTTTTTTTTAAATCCGCTCGGAAGAAAAATAAAAAGAAATACTAAACGGACTCCAAAAATCACGAAATAAATTTTCCCGGGTTCTAAAATCAAGCCCGATAAAGTGAACATTTATTTGGGCCCTAAATGCAAATTTTGAAAAACGCGCATTTTTCCTAAATTCAAATAAAAATACCGAAAAACTCCGAAATAAATCTTATTTGATTTTTTTATTAAATCCTCAATATTTCTATATTTTGGGAAAGTCATTTTATTCCCTCTCTCATATTTTTGTAATAGAAATAATTGATGATAAAATAAATAAAATCAAATGATCCTGTTTACAAAATTTGAGAAAACTCAAATATGTAAATAACGAAATCCCCAACTCTCTCCGTGGGTCCTTGAGTTGCTTAGGATTTTCTAGGATCAAAACCAAAAGCAAAATAAAATATGATATGCATGATGATCTAATGTATAACATTCCAAATTGAAAATTTGGGATGTTACAAACCTACCCCCCTTAAGATGAATCTCGCCCTCGAGATTCGGGTTGGCTAGAAAATAGGTGAGGGTGGTCCTTGAGCAAATCTTCCTCTCGCTCCCAGGTGGCTTCATCCTCCGTGTGGTGGCTCCACTGAACTTTGCAAAACTTGATAACCTTGCTGCGAGTGACTCGGCTGGCAAACTCGAGAATCTTGACTGGTTTCTCCTCATAGGTCAAATTGTTATCCAACTGAATTGCTTCTAATGGCACTGTGTCTCTCAAAGGTATGTCAGCCATCTCCGCGTGACACTTCTTCAACTGAGAAACGTGGAACACATCATGAACTCCTGTCAATCCTTCTGGCAATTCCAACTTGTAGGCCACTTCTCCCATACGCTCCAAAACTCGATATGGCCCTACAAATCGTGGCGCTAACTTCCCCTTAACTCCAAAGCGCTTAATCCCTCGAAGTGGGGATACTCGAAGATAAGCTCTGTCTCCGACTTCGTAAACTGTCTCCTTGCCGTTTAGAATCTGCGTAGCTCTTCTGCCTGGACTGGGCTACCTTGAGCCTATCGCGAATCAACTTCACCTTCTGTTCAGACTCTTTAATCAGATCTGGTCCAAACAACTGGCGGGTCTCCAACTTCGTCCCACGACAACGGTGTCCCGCACCTCCTTCCGTATAGAGCTTCGAAAGGGACCATCTTCAAACTGGTCTGATAGCTATTATTGTAAGAGAACTCTGCATATGGAAAATTATCGTCCCAACTAGATCCATAATCTAGTGCACAAGCTCTCAGCATATCCTCCAAAATCTGATTGACTCTCTCGGTCTGTCCATCTGTCTGCGGATGAAAAGCTGTACTAAATTCTAGCCTAGTACCCAAAGTCTCATGCAACTGCTTCCAGAACTTTGAGGTAAACTGGGTTCCTCTATCTGATACGATGCTCCTTGGAACTCCATGCAAACATACGATCCTGGTCATGTATATCTTTGCCAACTTAGCACTGGTGTAAGTGGTCTTTACTGGGATGAAATGAGCTACCTTCGTCAATCGATCAACTACAACCCAAATCGAGTCATAGCCTGAACGAGTCCTTGGTAATCCAGTGATAAAATCCATGCCTAGCTTATCCCACTTCCATTCGGGTATCGGCAATGGTTGCAACAATCCTGCTGGCTTCTGATGCTCTGCCTTTACTCTCTGACATACGTCATAAACTGCTACATACTCCGCAATATCCTTCTTCATTCCGGTCCACCAGAAAATATCCTTCAAATCCAAATACATCTTGGTATTTCCTGGGTGAATCAAATACGGTGGATCATGTGCCTCTTGCAGAATCAACTTTCTGATCTCCGGGTCATTTGGCACGTAAACACGGTCTTCAAACCATAGGGTGTCCTGCTCATCCTCACGAAATCCTTTAGCTTTTCCTTGGCTCATTTTCTCTTTTATAGAAGCAATCTCCTTGTCAGTTTTCTGAGCTTCTTTGATTCTATCCATCAAAGTTGACTGGTTCTCTAGTGCTGCTACATAGCCTCTCGGAACTATTTCCACACATAGTTCACGAAGATTTTCTGCTAACTCCTTGGGTATTTCTCCCGTCATTAACGTATTGACATGGCTCTTGCGGCTTAATGCATCAGCTACTACATTAGCCTTCCCGGGATGATAATGCAATTTCATATCATAATCCTTGATGAGCTCCGGCCATCTCCTTTGTCTGAGGTTCAACTCCTTCTGTGTGAAAATGTACTTCAAACTCTTATGATCCGTGTACACCTCACAATGATTTCCAATGAGAAAATGTCTCCATGTCTTCAATGCATGCACTACGGCTGCTAACTCCAAATCATGCGTGGCATAATTCAATTCGTGAGGCTTCAGTTGTCGTGAAGCATACGAAACAACTCTCCCTTCCTGCATAAGCACTGCTCCAAGTCCTCGACGTGAAGCGTCGCAATACACCTCATAATCCTTGGTTTGATCTGGCAAAATCAACACTGGTGAGGTAACCAAACGGTTCTTCAAATCCTAAAAACTTGCCTCACATTCCTCAGTCCATTTGAACTTAGTATCCTTTTTCAGCAACTCTGTCATAGGCTTCGCAATCTTTGAGAAGTTCTCAATAAATCTCCGGTAGTATCCTGTGAGTCCAAGAAAATTCTGGATCTCTCCAACTGTTGTTGGGGCTTCCCACTTGGTCACGGTTTCAACTTTAGCGGGATCTACTGCTATACCTTCTCCGGATATAACGTGTCCGAGGAATCCTACTTCCTTCAACCAAAACTCACATTTGCTGAACTTGGCATATAATTGGTGTTCCCTGAGCTTTCCAAGTACCAAATGAAAATGCTCCTTATGCTCCTCTTCATTCTTTGAATATACCAGGATATCATCAATGAACACTACGACGAACTTATCCAAAAACTCCATAAACACTTTTTTCATCATGTTCACAAAATAGGCAGGCGCGTTAGTCAGACCAAATGACATAACGGTATACTCATACAGCCCATACCTGGTGGTAAAAGCTGTCTTCGGAATATCCTGTTCTCGAATCTTCAACTGGTGGTATCCTGATCGTAAATCGATCTTGGAAAATACTTTAGCTCCTTGCAATCGATCAAACAGATCGTTGATCATTGGTAGTGGGTACTTGTTCTTGATCGTTACTTCATTCAATCCTCGATAATCAACAACCATCCTTAACGATCCATCCTTCTTCTCCACTAGAAGTACTGGCGATCCCCAAGGCGAAGAACTTGGGCGAATGTAACCTTTATCCAGTAACTCCTTAATCTGCTTCTTAATTTCCACCAAATCCTTTGCTGGCATCCTATATGGTCTCTTTGATATTGGCCCAGTGCCTGGCAAAAGCTCAATCAAAAACTCAATGTCTCTATCCGGTGGCATGCCTGGCAACTCTTCGGGAAATACATCACGGAAATCCTTTACCACTAGTACTTCCTCCTGCACAACTCCTGTTAGGCAATTTACTTGGGTCCTCTTTGGCACATGCCGGGATACATACTTGATCCTTCTCCCTTCTGGTGTGGTAAGCAAAATTGACTTACTAGCACACTCAATATTCCCTTCATACTTTGATAACCAATCCATGCCTAATATCACATCCAATCCTTGAGATTCCAATACTACTAGGTCTGAGGGAAAAACATAGCTACCAATCCTTAATGGTAACCGATCACACCATAGACTAGCCACATACTCTGCTCCTGGCGAGGTTACTAACATGGGTGACCTAAGGGCTTGGGTTGGTAGGTTATACTTATCCACAAATCCCCTTGAGATGTATGAATGCGATGCACCAGTATCAAAAAGAATGAGTGCATTAAATGACTTAACCAAAAACTTACCTATTACTGCATCGGGCTGAGCTTCAACCTCCTCCACGCTAACGTGGTTCACCTGTCCCCTGTTGAAAGGGTTCGGCTTCTTCCCAGAACTTCCATTGCCATTTTGGCCTTCAGGACATTCATTTGCATAATGTCCTGGCTTCGAACACTTATAGCAAGTGACTTGGCTCAAGTCCTTCTTGGCTGGGGTTGATGGGGTGTTGCGGTTCTGTCCATTGCTTCCTCCATTCCCATTACCATTCTTGGTGCCATTGTGATTGTGCAAGCTACCTACTCCATGGGTATGCTGAAAATGACCTCCCGGTCTAGGGGTAAAACGTGGCTTCTGCTGAGCTCCTGAATTATACTTTCCTTGTCCATACTTCCTCTTGCGGTTCTCAATTTGCTGCTGCTTCCCTTCAATCATAAGAGCACGATCTACCAACTCCTGGTAGTTGTTGAAGGTGGCTACCATCAACTGCATACTCAACTCATCATTCAGTCCTTCCAGGAATTTCTCCTGCTTAGCTGCATCCGTAGCAACGTCATCTGGGGCATAACGTGCTAGCTTACTAAACTCCTCCACATACTGGCCAACTGTCCGTCCTCCTTGGCGCAAGTTATGAAACTCACGCTTCTTCATGGCCATTGCTCTTGCTGAAACATGGGCAGTACGAAAAGCCTGCTGAAACTGGTCCCATGTGACAGTGTCGACTGGGAAGGTGGCTGTGAAATTCTCCCACCAGGATGCTGCGGGTCCTTCTAACTGATGTGCGGAAAACTTAACCTTCTCCGCATCTGTGCATCTTGCTGTGGTCAACTCCCTAGCTATCTTGCGAAGCCAATCATCTGCTACTATCGGCTCGGTGCTACTGGAAAACACCGACGGATTCAGCCTAAGAAAACGGGCTAAGTGGTCAACAGGTGGTGGTGGTGGTGGTGGGTTGTTGTTGTTGTTCCCCTGATTCTGATTCTGGACTAGCAACTGCATCAAGGTGTTCTGCTGCTGGATCAACTGGGTGAGCTCCGGTGGAAAGGCAAATCCGGGGTCATGTCTCGAAGGCATATGAGGGTTTAGAAAAGATGAGATATAAGAATAGAGGGGGTCTAAAGAGAAAACACTACCCATATGCACATGAGGCAAAAGCAAACAATTCACTTCATTCAAACAAACAAGGCGTACAATTGATCTAACTATCGTAAAGTGCTCGGACTACTATATTTACATGGTGGACTACTACTACTGATGAGGTGGTCTACTAGAAATATTCTACGGTTGTAGACTCCATGATATCTGCTCCTGCTTCATCAACATAGTCATCATTGCTACTATCTTGTTCCGAGTCGGTGCCGTCAATGATGATATAGTCTTCCGGGCTAATCTCCTTGGGTTCTTCGTCTTCATCTACTGGTGTCGGGCCTCCCATGAATACTGCTAGCTTCATAGTTAGGTCGGCATTCTTATCCACCAATACTTCAATTTCTTCTTCATAATCTTCGCGTGTAGCCTTGAGTTCTTCCTCCAGTTCCTTGATTCTAGTCTTAGCCTTCTTCAGTTCTATCATGTCAGCGCACATCTGATTCTCCTGTCGTCGAATGTGATGGTTTAACTCCTGGATAAAAGCTGCAATTGATCTATCTTTCCTGGCGCTGATCATCTCCCAGTGTTCATCTCGGCGCCCACAAATCTGGTAGATAGTATCCTTGAGATCCTTGCGGTAGACTTCTCCAATGCGTCCCATGGCGATGTGAGCTGCCATACTCTTTCCTAGACTCCAAGTTGGTGCATCAAAAGAAAACTCTATGGGCTCAGTGACTCGCATGAACGTCCTTCCTGGGACATGAACTTGAATCATCCAGCGCTCTTCTTCAGGTAAAGTGGCGTTGTAGGTTCCCGTGAAGCTTGGTATTCCTATGTTCAGGTATCTAGTGACTTCCTTCAAGTGGCGTCCAAAGGGTGTATCTTCATCTGGTTGTGTGAACTTGTTCCTTGCATCCGCCATCCTAAAGAGTAGAAAAGATGAGAGGTCAGAAGAGAAGAGAGTGAGTAGTGATCTAGGTCTTTAGCTTAGTGGTCGTGTCCTACAGTCAGCGTGTGCTCTGATACCATCTCTGTAGCGACCAGACCTCAAACAGTCTGATCTCTGTGCTCTGGTGTCATCCCTGGATCAGTAATGCTGACACCACACAGTACTCGGAGGATTTATAGCAGAGTAGCAAATCACACACTTATTACATTGAGTGTCTCAAAAGAGAACTTATTACAATAAATATGGCTTAAGGCCATCTAATAATGATAACAGCGGAAGGCTTGGAAGATAGGTGAGTCCATCAACTCCAACGGCATCACTGAGTATAGAACCACGACCTAAAAACTCCTTAATCATCGTCTAAAAAGTCTGCAACATTAACATTGCAGCCCGAAAACGGGTCAGCACATGGAATATGCTGGCAAGGTAACACATAGAGAGTAAAGAAATGCAACAACTATACTATATGCATGGTTACAGTTTTTGCGTAAAGCCAATTTTTCCCTACTTCAAAGGAATAAATTTAATTACTATCATGGTGGTTGTTAAACATTGAGAATGGTTGACAGCATTCTCAATCCCAATTAAATAACATCATTAAACCCAACAAAATTAAATTTAGAGTAACATGTTGAGATTCACATGATAATCCAGGTACTAGATACTCAAGATGTCCATAACCGGGGACACGGCTAACCATGATTAGTTTGTTACACTCTGCAGAGGTTTGCGCACTTTTCCCCACAAGACTCGATCGCCTCCGTTTGTTTTCTCGCACTACATGATGTTTGAGAAGACGGATGACCGAGACATAGTCTTTCAGAAGCGCTAGCACCTTACGATCGGGTAGACCGTACCACCTACATCCCCTACATCTGCTAGTCTACCACTGTAAGAGTTCGCACAACTTAGTCAACTATGCTAGAGCCCATAATAGCTTGTGGCTGCACACGGAAGTTTCTAGTATGAATAGTCTCATGATCCCTTTGAGCCTGGGTGGCGGTCCAAAAGAAAACAGGCAAGTCCTGAAATACCCAGGTGCCTCAATCCACCCAGATGTGTGTTTAGGTTGCCACCTTAGATAAATCATTAATTAACAATCTCACATCTGTCATGGATATCACTCACCCAATCCACGTCTACTAGCATAGCATGGTATAATAAGCAAACGTAGAAGTAACTCCCAAAGGTTTGATAATAAACAGGTAATAGGTACTACCTCATCTACTTCCCATCCCACAATTTACATTGGATCCTAATCATGCAATGTGTGAGGATTGATCTAATGCAATAAAACTGGGTTGTAGAAAAAGGTATGATCAAAGTGTTACTTGCCTTGCTGATGATCCGCGAAACCTAGAGATTCAAAGTAACAGGGGGCGCACTCCGGGTATTCTATTGCAGACAAACAAACAAGCATACAATAAGTACTCATCTAATGCACAGGTAAAACTCAAATAGATGATCTAACCAGAAAGTTCAACTTAAGAACCCTGGTTTGCAAAAAGAATCAAATCGAACGAAGTAAAAGAAATCAAACGGCGAAAGAAAACAACTTCGTTCTAGTAATCTGGATCTAAGTCAAATTTTACAGTAGCAAAAACTTGTTTAAGTTGATTATTCGGAAAGAGGGTTTCGAGACGAAACTCCAGGCGCTTGAATCGCCTGATTTTGATAAACGAGCGAAAAGTTATACTAAAACGAAAATCGGATCAGAAATCGCGATCAGAAAATAACCGCGGAAAAATCCGACGAAAAAGAAAAACGACGAACAGATTTTTTATTTTTTTTTAAAAAAAAGCGGCACGGATTTCGAGGGCGGCGAACCTCGGGCGACGCGTGGCTCCGGCAGATCGGCGGCGGGGCGGCGGCGGCGGCTGGCGGCGGCGGCGGCTGGGGCGCGCTAGGGTTAGGGTTTCGGGGCTGGGCGGCTGGGCTCTCGGGCCCCGGGGTGGCGCCTTATAAAGGCCCCGGCCAGGGGAGTCCTGGCCGAGTACGGCCCATAGTCGGTTCCGCGTTTTTTTAATAAATCCGCTCGGAAGAAAAATAAAAAGAAATACTAAACGGACTCCAAAAATCCCAAAATAAATTTTCTCGGGCTTCTAAAATCAAGCCCGAAAAAGTGAACATTTATTTGGGCCCTAAATGCAATTTTGAAAAACGCGCATTTTTCCTAAATTCAAATAAAAATACCGAAAAACTCCGAAATAAATCTTATTTGATTTTTTTATTAAATCCTCAATATTTCTATATTTTGGGAAAGTCATTTTATTCCCTCTCTCATACTTTTGTAATAGAAATAATTGATGATAAAATAAATAAAATCAAATTATCCTGTTTACAAAATTTGAGAAAACTCAAATATGTAAATAACGAAATCCCCAACTCTCTCCGTGGGTCCTTGAGTTGCTTAGGATTTTCTAGGATCAAAACCAAAAGAAAATAAAATATGATATGCATGATGATCTAATGTATAACATTCCAAATTGAAAATTTGGAATGTTACAGAGAAAGAGATCAAACACATAGCTACTGATCAAACACATACCCTCAGCCCTGAGGGAGAACTACTCCCTCCTCATCATGGAGAGCACCGGGATGATGAAGATGGCCACCGGAGAGGGATTCCCCCTCCGGCAGAGTGCCGGAACGGGTCTAAATTGGTTTTCGGTGGCTACGGGGGCTTCTGGTGGCCGAACTCCTGATCTATTGTGCTCCCCGAAGTTTTTAGGGTATATGGGTATATATAGGAGGAAGAAGTATGTTGGTGGATCTCCGGGCTGTCCACGAGGCAGGGGGCGCGCCCAGGGGGGTGGGCGCCCCCCACCCTCGTGGTCTGCCCGGGACTCTTCTGGTCCATCTCCGATACTTCGTGGGCTTCTTCTGGTCCAAAAATAAGTTTCGTGAAGTTTCAGGTCAATTGGACTCCATTTGATTTTCCTTTTCTGCGATACTCTAAAATAAGGAAAAAACAAAAACTGGAACTGGGCTCTAGGTTAATAGGTTAGTCCCAAAAATTATATAAAATAGCATATAAATGCATATAAAACATCCAAGGTTGATAATATAATAGCATGGAACAATAAAAAATTATAGATACGTTGGAGACGTATCAGCATCCCCAAGCTTAATTCCTGCTCGTCCTCGAGTAGGTAAATGATAAAAGCAGAATTTTTGATGTGGAATGCTACCTAACATATTAATCCATGTAATTCTTTATTGTGGCAAGAATATTCAGATCCATAAGATTCAAGACAAAAGTTTAATATTGACATAATGTCTTCTCAAAATAACATGGCCAAAGAAAGTTATCCCTACAAAATCATATAGTCTGGCTATGCTCTACCTTCACCACACAAAATATTTAAATCATGCACAACCCCGATGACAAGCCAAGCAATTGTTTCATACTTTTGATGTTCTCAAACTTTTTCAATCTTCACGCAATACATGAGCGTGAGCCATGGATATAGCACTATATGTGGAATAGAATGTTGGTTGTGGAGAAGACAAAAAAGGAGAAGATAGTCTCACATCGACTAGGCGTATCAACGGTCTATGGAGATGCCCATTAATAGATATCAATGTGAGTGAGTAGGGATTGCCATGCAACGGATGCACTAGAGCTATAAGTTTATGAAAGCTCAAAAAGAAACTAAGTGGGTGTGCATCCAACTGGCTTGCTCATGAAGACCTAGGGCATTTTGAGGAAGCCCATCATTGGAATATACAAGCCAAGTTCTATAATGAAAATTTCCCACTAGTATTTGAAAGTGACAACATAAGAGACTCTCTATCATGAAGATCATGGTGCTACTTTGAAGCACAAGTGTGGTAAAAGGATACTAGCATTGCCCCTTCTCTCTTTTTCTCTCATATTTTTGGGGCCTTCTCTTTTTTATGGCCTTTCTCTTTTTTTTCGTCCGGAGTCTCATCCAGATTTGTGGGGGAATCATAGTCTCCATCATCCTTTCCTCAATGGTACAATGCTCTAATAATGATGATCATCACACTTTTATTTACTTACAACTCAAGAATTACAACTTGATACTTAGAACAAGATATGACTCTATATGAATGCCTCCAGAGGTGTACCGGGATGTGCAGTGACTCATGAGTGACATGTATGAAAGAATTATGAATGGTGGCTTTGCTACAAATACAATGTCAACTACATGATCATGCATAGCAATATGACAATGATGGAGCATGTCATAATAAACAGAACGGTGGAGAGTTGCATGGCAATATATCTCGGAATGGCTATGGAAATGCCATAATAGGTAGGTATGGTGGCTGTTTTGAGGAAGGTATATGGTAGGTTTAAGGTTCCGGCGAAAGTTGCGCGATACTAGAGAGGGTAGCAATGGTGGAAGGGTGAGAGTGCGTAAAATCCATGGACTCAACATTAGTCATAAAGAACTCACATACTTATTTCAAAAATCTATTAGTTATCGAAACAAAGTACTACACGCATGCTCCTAGGGGGATAGATTGGTAGGAAAAGACCATCGCTCGTCCCCGACCGCCACTCATAAGGAAGACAATCAATAAATAAATCATGCTCCGACTTCATCACATAACGGTTCACCATACGTGCATGCTACGGGAATCACAAACTTCAACACAAGTATATCTCAAATTCACAACTACTCAACTAGCATGACTCTAATATCACCATCTTCATATCTCAAAACAATTATCAAGCATCAAACTTCTCATAGTATTCAATGCACTTTATATGATAGTTTTTATTATATCCCTCTTGGATGCCCATCATATTAGGACTAAATTCATAACCAAAGCAAATTACCATGCTGTTTAGGACTCTAAAAATAATATAAGTGAAGCATGAGTGTTCATCTATTTCTTCAAAATAAAACCACCGCCGTGCTCTAAAAGGATATAAGTGAAGCAAATGACAAACTACTCCGAAAGATATAAGTGAAGATCAATGAGTAGTCGAATAATTATGCAACTATATGAAGACTCTCTAACATTTAATAATTTAAGATCTTGGTATTTTATTCAAATATCAAGAAAAACAAAAGAAAGTAAAATGACGCTCCAAGCAAAACACATATCATGTGGCGAATAAAAATATAGTTCCAAGTAAAGTTACCGATGAATGAAGACGAAAGAGGGGATGCCTTCCGGGGCATCCCCAAGCTTAGGCTCTTGGTTGTCCTTGAATATTACCTTGGGGTTCCTTGGGTATCCCAAGCTTAGGCTCTTGCCACTCCTTATTCCATAGTCCATCGAATCTTTACCCAAAACTTGAAAACTTCACAACACAAAACTTAACAGAAAACTCGTAAGCTCCATTAGTATAAGAAAATAAATCACCACTTAGGTACTGTTTCATATTGGTGTAATATCTACTGTATTCCAACTCATCTATGGTTCATACCCTCCGATACTACTCATACATTCATCAAAATAAGCAAACAACACATAGAAAACAAAATCTGTCAAAAATAGAACAGTCTGTAGTAATCTGTATCAAACGTATACTTCTGTAACTCATAAAATTCTCAAATAAATTTGTGGACCTGAGGAATTTGTCTATTAATCCTCTGAAAAAAGAATCAACCTAATATCACTCTCCAATAAAAAAATGGCAGCTAAACTCGTGAGCGCTAAAGTTTCTGTTTTTTACAGCAATATCACAAAGACTTCACCCAAGTCTTCCCAAAGGTTCTACTTGGCACAAACACTAATTAAAACATAAAACTGAATCTAAACAAAGGCTAGATGAATTATTTATTACTAAACAGGAGCAAAAAAGCAAGGAACAAATAGAAAAATTGGGTTGCCTCCCAACAAGTGCTAACGTTTAACGCCCCTAGCTAGGCATGATGATTTCAACGATGCCCACATAAAGGATAAGAATTGAAACATAAAGAGAGCATCATGGAGAATATTACTAGCACATTTAAGTTTAACCCTCTTCCTATGCATAGGGATTTTGTGAGCAAACAATTTATGGGAGCAATAATCAACTAGCATAGGGAGGCAAAACAAGCATAACTTTAAAACTTTAAGCACATAGAGAGGAAACTTGGTATTATTGCAATTCCTACAAGCATATATTCCTCCCTCATAATAATTTTCAGTAGCATCATGAATGAATTCAACAATATAACTATCACATAAAGCATTCTTTTCATGATCTACAAGCATAGAAATTTTATTACTCTCCACATAAGTAAAATTCTTCTCATTCGGAATAGTGGGAGTATCATAAGAAAGTCGGATACTATAAATTGTTTCCATATTAAAAGAGTAATGTTCAGAAAAGGGGTAATCATAATCATGACAAGTTTTATAAATATAATCATCACTACTTTTTATAGCATAAGTATCATCACAATAATCATCATAAGTAGCAACTTTGTTCTCATCATAATCAATTGAAACCTCTTCCAAGATAGTGGAATCATTACTAAATAAAGTCGTGACCTATCCAAATCCACTTTCATAATTATAATAATAAGATTCAACATCCTCCAAAATAGTGGGATCATTACTTCCTAAAGTTGACACTCTTCCAAACCCAGTTTCATCAATATAATCATCATAAGTAGGAGGCATGCTATCATCATTATAAAGTTGCATATCCAAACTTGGGAGACTAAAAATATCATCTTCATTAAACGTAGCATCCCCAAGCTTGGGACAAACATTTGCAGCAAATATATTCTCAAAAATATCATCTTCATCAAACATAGCATCCCCAAGCTTGGGCCTTTTCATATCATAAGCATAATCAATCTCATCATTAATAGTATGGACAATGCCAATAGTATAGCAATTATCATCATCACAAGGAGTAATAGGAGCAACATCATTTGGGAGGGATGCCTTTTTACCTTTGCTTCTCCGTCTTTTCTTTTTCTTCTTCACATCATGTAACACCCCGAAACCGTTGCGCCAGGTGCCTTCCAGTTATTCGCTGTCTTTGCCATGTCATTTGCTTGCGTGTTGCATCTTGCCATGTCATCATGTGCATTGCATCATCATGTTTTCAAAACTTGCATCCGTCCCGGTCTCCTCGTTCTTTCCGTTGTCCGTTCTGAGCCCAGACACACTTGCATGCGCCCGCGGCACCTCCGAAATATTATTTTATAAGTGGCCGGAAAATGTTCTTGGAATGGGTTGAAAGTTGGCATGCGGTGTTGTTATGTTGTTAGTAGGTCGCCTGCCAAGTTTAATCGCATTCGAAGTTCATTTGACGCCCCAACGATTAACTATAGCGGCAGTATAGCCGGTCAAACGTCAGACATTTTCGGTCTCCGGAAACGGTTGCCGGGCTGCCTTCTTTCCTCTCCTCTCAGCCCAAGCCCCTCTACACAGTCCACTACCTACCGCCAGGCCCAACCTAAGATCTCTCGTCAGCCCGAGGACCTCCTCGCGCGCGCGTCCTAAAGCTGTCCCGGAGTCGACCCGGACAGTCGTCACCATTGGATCCGGATCATCCCCTAACATCTATAAACCATCTCTGTTTTGTTAATTGGGCTCCCTAACATATTTATCCGTGATCTTACAATTTTGATCAGAGGGACCAAACCTAATCCTATTGCCCCTTTATATCAGTCCAAACCCTAGGCTAGGCAATCCCATCAGTCATTTCCTCCCCGCCGCCGCAAAAACCTCCACCTTGTCTCCTCTTCGTTTTCCCCTCGGGATCACCAGCGAGCCAATCACCAGCCTCATCCTTCCCTGGTCCAGATCCATCCAGCCTCCACCTCCTCCCTTCGATCCGACCTCGTGCCCACTTCCAGACCGAGCAGGAGGCTCGATCCCGAGCGCAGCCACCTGCCCAAACTCCGAGAACCCCACGATCCTACCGGCGCCTCCCCTGGATCCTCTCGTCCAGCCATCGCCCCGTGCCCCGTGCCCCACGCTCATGCTCGTCTTCCACGCACGGACGGGAGAGGAGCTCCCGATCCTTGTGTCCAAGGCGTCCTCGTCGCCGTTGCTCGAGCCTCCTCCGGCAGCCGTCGCCGGCGACCACCCGCAGGACCCCATCGTGCCCATCACCTTCCTCCTCCTTGATCGTTTCCTCCTTCCTGCCTCTCATCTCTCCCCTGTTTCTCTTGACAGGTGCCGAGCCACCATGTCCGCCGCCAAGTTCTTGCCAGGAGCGACACCGCCCGGATCCGGTTGTCTCCGCGTCGTCCGCGCCCCTGCCTCGCCATGGACCCGCCTCCCCAGCCTGCTCCCCTACTTTACCAAGTTCGTCACTGCTCGAGCTCCCGAGCTACTCCAGCGCCCCATGGCCTCTGCCGCGCCGGAGCTTTGCTGCAGCAGGCGACAGCAACAACAACTTTGTCGTCGCCTTCCTCCTCTCTTCCCGTGCGCGCAGCCACCCAACCCCATCGCCCTCCGTCTACATCGCATGCTCGTGCCAGAGCCAAGGGGGCTCCGACGCCCTGCAGATCCCCGCAGCCCTGCCTCGTCCAACCTCGCCGTCCCCGAGCTCTTTTTCAGCGGGATCCACCCCAACGCCGTGGTTCCCCGGTGCCCCGGACCTCCCCTGCGTCGCCCGCCAAGTCCCGCTGCCGTCCCACCGTTGACCTTCTGCGCCGCCACACTGTCTCTCTGTCGAGCGAGATGGTCAAACGCGCGGGCTGCTCCTTGTCGTGTGCCAGGTGGGCCACGCACAGGCCCAGTGCGTCCCCAGCCCAACACCATCGAGCCGGCCCAAGTGCTGTGGTAAGCAGCCCAGCTTGATCCAGCCTTTGGACCGCGTGGTGTTTTTTTTCCTGTCTAGTAGATTTCTCTTTTATCCACGGGAACGTCAGTTTTGCAGAAAACCCCCTTTACTTCATGCATATCTTAACTCACAAACTAAGCATCACATGTAAAAACTCTATATATGAAAGTGGGTTAGAATTTTGTGTAGTTTCATAATATGCCACTTTCAATCATGTTAAAAATGTTTAAAATGATGTTTGCATATATTTTTCCTATTGCCATGTTAAAATGCTTTAATTCATAACTTAATAACCGTAGCTCCATTTTAAATAATCTTTATATGTAAATGGGGTAGAAAATCCCTAGTTTAACATGATGCACTCATTTTGCATGTTTAATAACTCTAAAATTGTGTTTAGGGCAGAACAGTACCAAACCTAAAATATCCACATGAGGATTTTTCCGGACTTGTTGCTTGTTGTTCCGGCCTCGTTTAAACTTGCCTAGATAGGTAGTTTTCATTTGCTGCCATGTTAAGAACATTTAATGTTGTTGGGTACATAAAAGAGATCGAACTAAATAATCAAATGTGCTGTTTCGTCAATATGCAACTCGTTGCATATTGAGTTCCACTTAATTTGTAGGATTGTTTGTGCATTTTGCCATGCCATGCCTCTTTAAACCGGACATGCATCATACTTGCTTGTGCATCATGCCATGCTTATGTGATGGTTGTTTACTATGTTGTTTGCTTCTTTCCCGTGTTGCTTCTTCGAGTTAGTTCTGATAACGTCGCGTTTGTGAGGATTTTTAGACTTCGTCCGTTTGTCTTTTTCATGGACTCATTCTTCTTCCTTGCGGGATCTCAGGCAAGATGACCATACCCTCGAAATCACTTCTATCCTTGCTTCCTAGTTGCTCGCTCTATTGCTATGCCGCGTTACCTACCACTTTCTATATCATGCCTCCCCTATTGCCATGTCACGCCTCTATCCCACCTTCCTAGCAAACCGTTGTTTGGCTATGTAATCGCTTTGCTCAGCCCCTCTTATAGCGTTGCTAGTTGCAGGTGAAGATGAAGTTTGTTCCATGTTGGAACATGGAAATTGTTGGGATATCATTATTATATCATATTTACTTTAATGCATCTGTATACTTGGTAAAGGGTGGAAGGCTCGGCCTTAGGCCTGGTGTTTTGTTCCACTCTTGCCGCCCTAGTTTCCGTCATACGGGTGTTATGTTCCTTGATTTTGCGTTCCTTACGCGGTTGGGTGTTATGGGAACCCCTTGACAGTTTGCTTTGAATAAAAATCCTCCAACAAGGCCCAACCTTGGTTTTACATTTGCCTAACAACCTATTACCTTTCCCTTGGGTTGACCAACCCGAGGGTCATCTTTATTTTAACCCCCCCGGGCCAGTGCTTCTCTAAGTGGTGGTCCGAACCGAGTAGACTGTGGGGCCACCTCGGGGAAACTTGAGGTTTGGTTTTACTCATAGGATGTCTCATCCGGTGTTGCCCTGAGAACGAGATATGTGCAGCTCCTATCGGGATGTCGGCGCATCGGGCGGTCTTGCTGGTCTTGTTTTACCTTTGTCAAAATGTCTTGTAAACAGGATTCCGAGTCAGATCGGGTCTTCGTGGGAGAAGGAATATCCTTTGTTGACCGTGAGAGCTTGTGATGGGCTAAGTTGGGACACCCCTGCAGGGTTTAAACTTTCGAAAGCTGTGCCTGCGGTTATGTGGCAGATGGGAATTTGTTAATGTTCGGTTGTAGAGAACTTGACACTTAACTTAATTAAAATGAATCAACCGCGTGTGTAGAAGTGATGGTCTCTTTTTGGCGGAGTCCGGGAAGTGAACATGATTCTTGTGTTATGCTTGAATGTAAGTAGTTTCAAGATCACTTCTTGATCACTTCTAGTTCACGACCGTTGCATTGCTTCTCTTCTCGCTCTCATTTGCGTATGTTAGCCACCATATATGCTTAGTGCTTGCTGCAGCTCCACCTCACTACCCTTTTTCCTACCCATAAGCTTAAATAGTCTTGATCTCGCGGGTGTGAGATTGCTGAGTCCTCGTGGTTCACAGATACTTCCAAACAGTTGCAGGTGCCGATGATACCGGTGCACATGGCGCAACTGAGCTCAAGTGGGAGCTCGATGAAGATCTTGATCGTTGTTTTAGTTTCTTTTCCGGTTGATCAGTAGTGGTGCCCAGTTGGGACGATCAGGGATCTAGCATTTGGGGTGGTCTGTCTTTATTTTGGTTCCGTAGTCGGACCTTTGATTGTACCTTGGATGATGTATGATATATTTATGTATTGTGTGAAGTGGTGATGCCAACTCTTTATCCCTTTCTTATTCAGTACATGGGATGTGTAAAGATTACCCCTCTTGCGACATGCCTACCATGCGGCTATGCCTCTAAGTCGTGCCCCGACATGTGGGAGATATAGCTGCATTTTGGGTGTTACAAGTTGGTATCAGAGCCATCCCCGACTTAGGAGCCCCCTGCTTGATCGAATCGCTGAAGTTGTTGAGTCTAGAACAAAATGTTTTGAGTCTTAGGATTATATATATCGGAGAGTAGGATTCTTTTTACTCCTCAGTCCCTTCGTTGCTCTAGTGAGGCCTCCTGATGTAGAGTTTTGACTCTTCTCTCCTCAAATTTCACGAATTTTTTTAGGATCACGCGGGTATCTTGGAATCGTTCCGATGGTTTTGTGATGAGAACATTGTTCTTGGTGCCTCCTGACATTTAGGGGTTGTGGCAGTGTCCCGGGGAGTTGATCTCTGAGGTGATGTCGTCACAATTTTATCGTTGCAGTTCTGGAATACCTGAGTTTCGCCGACATCAAAAATCTCTTTTATGCAGTTGTTGGTGAGATAACCTCGACGCCACCCAGTACTGGGCGGGAGTTCGGGAGTATTGCCATAACTCGTATAACGGATGCTTTTAGAAGGTTGAGGTACATGATTTCCGAAGGTTTCTTGGTTATGTGTTGAAGGATGGATATAGCTGGATGTAGGATTTGTTAGTTTTGGGTGAGATATTATGCTTCCCCTGTATCCCCAACACCTGATTGCATAAACAGAAAGTTTTGAGAGTTTATAAGTGGGAATTCAAGTATCACGTAGGATATCTTTCCAATGAACACATGATACGATATGGGATCTATCATATGTTTGTTCCGGCTTATTTTGCAAGCCAATCCTTTGTTTTGTTTTGAGTTGTGGTATTCGAGTTGCTTTGATGTCAATTGTTGATTCCATACCTTCCCTAAACGGTGTTCTCATATTTCTATGCGAATACAAATCCTTCTTATTTATCGAGATTGTCATCCCAATTCTATTTTCAACCGGTGCGTTTCTCTTCGAGATGATCCCATCATTTTTCCCATCCGTAAGTTCTATTATCAGTTCTTCTCAATGGTGTTGTTCCATCTCCCAAGTTGTCTTTGTTTTTCCTGCCCTCCCACCCTTTTATTCAAGGACCCATATATCTTAATCAAGCATCCATTTTAGTGATGTGAAGTCTCTCCATTCTTTTCCGTCAATGTTATTATCCAGTGATTCTCAGGAAGATACTAACGGAGCTTCAAGTTCATCATTCTCCATTCTTTTTACTTCTCCGGTGGATTCAAGTCAAGCCTTGTTGATCATATTTTTTCCTCGTTTCAAATGTCTTTTCTTTCCGGTGCACCTCTTAATCATAAACTTCTCGCTATTCAATTTTTCCGGAGTGCTGAAGATATCTTGAAGACTCATGTTTCCATTCTGCATTCATTCAAGCTCTTTCGAGGTTGTTATCTCATTGAAGCCATTTAATTCAACCGGTGCAATATCTTTCAAGTAATCGTTCAACGGTGTTTCTTTTGAGTGGGCCCTAACCCATAGGTATTTTCCCAGGATCTTACCTGACTCTTCTAATTTTCTTGGACTTATTCGCAAATTCATTTCAAAGTTTGATGTAAGAATGATTTGTCATCAGTCAAATGTCTTTCTCCAAGATCTTTCAAATTCTTTTCATCGTTGGTTCAACCTTTTTAATTTTCATTCCGGAGTGCCTCAACAATTCATGGTGGTGTATATCATCATCATTCTCAACATTTGAAGACTAAAGAAGAATTTCTCTCAAATCTTGGTCCGTTCTCTCAGAGATGCGTGGTTCTAGCTTGATGCCATCCGCTCATAATTGTTTTCGATTGTGAGAATTCTTTTCACCTATCCGGAGCAATTCAAGATTCTTTTAGTTTGATTCTCCGAAGGCCATCATTTTGGATTTATTCATCCTAAGCTTTCAGCTATTGTCCTCCAAATCTTACCGGTGCATCATTCAAATATTATCTAATCAGCTCGTGATCTATTCGTTCTCATGTATCTAAATTCCATCAAGTATCTTCATTCGTTTTCCAGTTCTTCCCAGTGTATTGTGCCTGTGCTACGTTCATTTTTTAATTCTTACGGTGGTTCGTTCAAGAGTTCTCTTCCTTCGTTATCATACAGATTCATTCGTTGTTTCCGAATCCCACCGGAGGTTCCATCAAGACTTTTCTCAAGTTTGCACTATATCTATGTTAATCCTTTCTACGAGAATAAGTAGTATGCCAAATCCGTTGCTTGTCATCAATCTAAATTGGTGAAGGATACGCATAACGTAGTTCTTATTATTGTTTCATCCAAGTGATTAAGTCCTTATTCTAGAGGTTCATCAAAATTCTTGATTTCACTTGTTCATCTTTCTTTCTGGAGTTCCAGGTTTTTCTCGGTTATATCATCGCGAAGCTCCATTTTATCAATGCAAGGATTCATCTTATTCTTTTCAAGCTTCTTTTTATTGCGACCTTCTTTTATCTATCCGGAGTTCTTCATGGAGGCTCTACATCGTGGTTCATCAAGGATTCTTTTCATTCTTCGGTTGTCCTCAAGATTTCTCTCGGAGTTAAGATCCGCCAAGCTATACTCTAGAATAAAAATGTTGCTCAACACATGTTTTGTATTGAGGAGTTTATGTATTCTTCATCTTGCATTTCAAAGTTCAATCCCTTATCCCTTATCTTGTGAGGTGGTGTTATGTTATTCTTGATAATTTCCCTTCGTGTTTCACGATTCACAAGTTATCAAGAATGAGGTATTTTAAACCCATTAATCTCTTCATTGGAGTTATCTTGGGTTATATTTCACCTAAAGCTTTCCCTAAGGATTGTTGCTATTTATGGTGCTCATAAATGATCCAAGTTATTCATTTATCCTCCCGGTGAAATAGTCTCTCGTCTCCTTGGTGATATCAATACGATCTTTTGTTTCCATAGTGGCAGAATTTCACCTCATAGTTTTGAGATGTTTCCCATAAGCCCACTGTAAGCTTACTCTTTTCGTTGTTGGTTTTCCAACAACTCCGTTCGACTCTTCTCCTAAAGATGTTTTTTCAAGTTCATTTGAGGCAGAAGATGTGGTTTTCTCCTCCGTTCTTTTGATCCCATTCTTACATTCATTCCGGAGGCTTTGTATTGTTGCTATATTCACCCATCATCTCGTTTTGTCAAAGATCATGTTCTTTTCGTGCTTGTCCATTTAACCGGAGTGTCGTGCCCTCTTTTCAAGTTCTTCCCATTTTGTCAAGTTTTTGCCTCCCTTCTCAACTGGAGTGCTGTCTGAAATCTTTCTTACCCCTTGTGCCATTCTTTCAATAGTTCCGGAGGCCATGTGTTGTTGATTTGATCAAGTATCCTCTCATCTTGTCAAGATCATGTTCAATTCCTTCCATTTACAGTCGGAGTGATGTCCAAATTATATCATTCTTATTCCTTCTCTATCTTGTTTTAACCAGAGTGTCCTGTCTATCATTCCTCTTCTAACCGGACTCTCATCCAAGTGCTTTCATTTTGCCAAGCTCATATTCTTTACCTTCCATGTCCAACCGGAGTGTTGTCGTAATTGATACTTATTGTTCTTTGGACATCTCGTCTCTATCGGAGTCCTTGCATGTACTCCTTGTCCATTGCAACCCTTTTCTGTCGGATTTTGGGTTCCGGCAGACCCTTAAGGTTCGAACTCTGGGTGCACACGGAGATCTTTCCCCTACCGACTCGCGCTTCTCTGGCTCGGAAGAGATCTAGGCTAGAAAGAAGAACACACAAGGGACACAAGGTTTATACTGGTTCGGGCCACCGATGTGGTGTAATACCCTACTCCAATGTGTGGTGTAGTGGATTGCCTCAGGGGCTGATGATGAACAATACAGGGGAAGAACGGCCTCGCGAGAGGTGTTCTTGAGCTGGTGTGGTATGTTCTACTTGGTCTGGGATCCCCCTCCCTCTATGGTGGCTAGTCCTACTTATAGAGGCCCTGGTCCTCTTCCCAAAATGCGAGCGGGAAGGGCGCCAACAATTGGCCATTTTGAAGGGGAACATCTAGTACAAGTTATCCTGACCAAAGGTGGTCTTCGGCTGCCAAAAGCACTGGTGATGACGCCGTCTTGGGCTCCACGATGACCTCCGTCCTGCCGCTCTGCCGGTCTTGGTCTCGTTGCACCGGAATGGTAACCTTTGCCCGATGCCTTGGACTGTGCTTGTTCCCTTTGCACCGAAGGGGAAACAAGGACACTGCACAGGCCGGTGCCCGCCTGGCGCCCGCTTGATCTCGATCGTCATGGCTTGTGTCATGGGCTCCTCGCGAGGTGCCCCTGCCTTGATCTCTCCGCCTCCTCGCGAGCCTGCCTGATGAGGCTGCTCCTGAGGAAGCTTCCTGTCATCCGCCCTGCAGGGCTTGGCCCCTCGCGAGGGTCTTGAGTTTGAGCTGATGAAGCTGGGCCGCACTGGGCCCCCACTCGAGCCACGCCGCAGGCCGCAGGCAGGCAAGTCTGGGGACCCCCGTTCCCAGAACACCGACAGTAGCCCCCAGGCCCGAGGCGCGCCCGGGCTGGGCCTAGCAAAGAAGCGAAGGGGCAAGCGCGAAGCGCCGCAGGCCCCAATAGCCTGCGGCCTTGGGCGCCACTTGGCGATAGATTGGTCATGGGCGTATGCGCTTCCCCATGATGCCTCGGCAACCACACGACTTGGCAAGTCCGTGCATGCCGAGAAATGGGTCATGATTACCTGCGATCGTGGTGGTCGGCGGTTGGCCTTCTCCAGCTATAAGTACGGGACTGTGCGAGCCTCGTTAGCGCATCCCTTCCTACTACTCCTTTTCTTCTTCTTGGCTACTCGCCATTCCCATGGCCCCGCCGAAGAGATTCTCGGCCACGGAGAAAGGAAAAGCTCATCCGGCAGGGCCAGACTCCCCACCGACCAAGCGCGGCCGGGGCCGCCCTCGCAAGCACCCCGCGGTCCCCGTAGTGGCTTCCCATGGCCATGGAGGCGATTCCCTGCGTGGTGGTGAGCGCCCGGTTGCCGATGGGAGGCACTCCGTGGCCGCGAGGCCCCCTAGGCCGTGCTTTCACTCAACGGAGGTGCTGCCGGAGTTTTTCGTGTGGTCAGCGGACCCGACCAGCGCCTGGCTCCAGCTCCCCCATTTCTTCGTAGGTGAACTGCCGGCCGGCGCTCGGGGCGGCCTCTGGCTTAAGGCAGATGGTTGCTGCAGCAGGGCCTCCTGGGCTTCGCTGGAGGTCTCCGCTTCTGGGGATGCGGCCCTGACCCGCGGCTGGCAAACGTTTGCCCGTGCGTGCGGCCTGAGTCGGCGGTGCACCCTGCACTTCAAATTCGATGGCGACGCCACCCTCTACGTGAGGGTGTTCGGGGAAGACGGTCGCCGAGCTAGGTGCTGCCCCGAAGACGAGGACCGCGGCCGCCTGCCCAGCCCCGGTGCTGACCAGGATGAAGACGGCGGCAGGCGTGTAGGCGGCGGCGCTTGGGGCTCGCCAAGCTTTGGCGACTCCTTCTCAGGCAGCAGCTCCTCCAGCGGTGGCCGCGACCAGCCCCCGCGCCGTCGCGCCCGCCTAGGTGAAGGTAGCGGGTCAGCCCGCCGTCGCGCCCCGGTGAAGCGAGAGGAGGGATCCGCCTGATCCCCCTGAGGTAGCTCGAGCTTTCGTCGCAAGTTGGTGCCGGGCAAGTCGTGCCCATTTTGTTTTTCTTCTTTCCCCGCGCAAAAGAAATAAGGTAGTATAGGGCCCTACGGGGGCGTGTTAGAACTGTTGCTGTTAATCATTGTGCTACTTCCGCTATTTCTGTGTTATGTTTCCGCGCCGCGTACCCATGTGCGGGAATTATTTAGCTCAGTGGGGCTTGACATGGTCCTCGCCTCCCGAGGCTGATGCCTCACCGCGCACTTGATGTCCTGCAAGGATTAGCAGGAGGAGTAGCCTTCGGTCTGGTTGCAAGGGCAATCGGCCTAGGTCCCGTGCTCGTGTCGCGATGCCCGTGGGGCACAGACTGGGAGGGGTGCTCCCGCAGCAGACCCGGACAGGAAGGCTTCAAATGATCGGGGCAGAAAACACTTGTGAGGGTGCCCGCGAACCTCCCTCGCGAGATTTGCAAGAGAAAACGAGGCAAGTGAGTGAAAAGGACAAAGAATCACAAGCCTGGGACGGCAACAGCTCCAGTAAAACTTCAAACAGGAACGAACAAGCCAACTACAGAAAGCAAATGAAAAAGCCGTGTCCGGCACCTATTCTAGTCTTCGACGTCTTCTCACCAGCGCGGAGCTAAGTGCTGCCACTGGGCGTGGGCGGGAGCCCCCGAGGCCCGAGGGCGGCACTCCGGAGACTCCGGGGCGTGTACAACCCCACTCATTATTACATGAGAGTGTCACAGGCGGCAAGCTTCACAGGCAATGGCCTTCTTCACAGGCACCGGGCCTTTTCCAAAACGCGGCAGCTTCACAGGCATTGGCCTTCTTCACAGGCACCGGGCCTTTCCCAAAATGCGGCAGCTTCACAAGCATTGGCCTTCTTCACAGGCACCGGGCCTTTCCCAAAATGCGACAGCTTCACAGGCATTGGCCTTCTTTACAGGCACCGGGCCTTTCCATAGGCGCTAGGCCTCGCTCAGGGATAGAACCTCCGGAGATGTTGAATGTTCTACGCGTTCTGGACGGGTACTCCCTCCGGGGTCTCCAAGTGCGCGGAGCCAGGCCTGGAAACATGAACAACCTTGAACGGGCCCTCCCACATGGGAGAGAGCTTGTGCAGCCCCTCCCTGGAGAGAACCCGTCTGAGCACGAGGTCCACTACCTCAAGAGTTCCGGGGCGGATGTTGCGGCAGTGGTATCGCCGCAGCGCCTGTTGATACCTTGCCGCTCGTAGCGTGGCTTCTCGACGGCGTTCCTCCCCGAGGACGAGATCCGTCCCCCGCATGGCGTCCTGTTGCGTCTCGTCGAACCCCAGGACCCGTGCGGAGTGACGCCTGACCTCGTGAGGGAGGACAGCTTCTGCTCCGTAGACGAGGAAGAACGGGGTCTCGCTAGTCGGCTTGGCCACGGTCGTGCGGATAGACCACAGCACGGACTGGTGCTCATCGTACCAGCCCCTGCCGCAAGCCTCCAGCTTCTTCTTGAAGGTCCTGGCTTTGAGGCCCCTCAGGACCTCCACGTTGGCTCGCTCGGCCTGGCCGTTGCTCTGGGGGTGCGCCACCGAGGCGTAGCATATCTGCGTTCCAAGGTTAGCACAATACGTTTTGAAGAGATTACTGGTGAATTGCGAACCGTTGTCGGTGATGATGCGGTTAGGCACCCCAAACCGGCTCACGAGACCCTTGATGAACTTGACTGCGGAGCCTGCTGGGATGGTGCGGGCAGCTTCAACCTCAGCCCACTTGGTGAACTTGTCCACAGCGACGTAGAGGTAGCGATAGCCCCTTGGCGCCCGAGGGAACAGGCCCAGAATGTCTAGACCCCAAACTGCGAATGGCCACGAGAGGGGTATAGTCTGTAGACCCCCCGCCGGCTGATGGATCTACCTAGCGTGGAACTGGCAGGCCTCGCAAGCCTTCACCAGCTCAATGGCGTCGCTGAGTGCTGTGGGCCGGTAGAATCCACTACGGAACGCCTTGCCGATGAGGGTTCGCGACGATGAGTGGGGCCCACAGTCTCCGCCGTGTATGTCCGCCAGCAGCTCCTTCCCTTGCTCCCTGGAGATGCAACGTAGGTACACGTCATTTGGTCGCTTCCGGTAGAGCTCCCCATCCTTGATCCAGTAAGCCGTGGCTTGCCGCGCTACACGCTCTGCCTCCTCCTCGCTCTCCGGCAGGGTCCCTTGCATTAGGTAGTTCTTGAGCTCTGCGATCCAACACCCTTCCTGAGGCTCTAACGCTAGGAGCAGGCGTGCCCCTGAAGCCGAGCCGCAGGCCGGAGCTCCTGAGGTAGGCGGCTGAGGGAGCTCCTCCCTTGGTTGCGCCGTGCTCGATAATGACGGTGCCGCCGAGGGTTTGAAGAGCCGCTCCTCGAAGACACCAGGCTCCTAAGGCAGCCGACTGGATGCCCTCTTGGCAATGTCATCAGCCTCTTGATTGGTGCCGCGAGGCACATGCTGCAACTCCAGCCCCCAGATCTGCTTCTCCATCTTGCAAACCTCAGCAAGGTAGGCTTCCATGTGCTCATCCTTTGGTTCGTATATCTTGTTGGACAAGTTGACGAGGAGCTGTGAATCGCCCTTGATGATGAGGCGCTTTACCCCTAAGGCGATTGCGGCTTTCAAGCCTACTATCAGGCCTTCGTACTCTGCTATGTTGTTGGAGACCTTTTCTCCGTGCTGGAAACAGAGTTGCACGGCGTAGTAGAGTTTGTCCTGAGTGGGGGATACGAGCACTGCGCTGTCGGTGCTCTGGGAACGGGGGTCCCCAGACTTGCCTGTCTGCGGCCTGCGGCGTGGCTCAAGTGGGGGCCCAGCGCGGCCCATCTTCATCAGCTCAACCTCAAGACCCTCGCGAGGGGCCAAGCCTCGCGGGGCGGACGACTGGAAGCTTCCTCAGAGGCAGGCTCATCAGGCAGGCTCGCGAGGAGGCGGAGGGATCAAGGCAGGGGTACCTCACGAGGAGCCCGTGACGCAAGCCATGACGATCGAGACCAGGTGGGCGCCAGGCGGGCGCCGGCCTGCGCAATGTCCTTGTTTCCCCTTTGGTGCAAAAGGGGCAAGCACAGGCCAAAGCACCGGGCAAAGGTTACCATTCCGGTGCAATGAGACCAAGACCAACAGAGCCGCAGGACGGAGGTCACCGTGGAGCCCAAGACGGCGTCATCACCAATGCTTTTGGCAGCGGAAGACCACCTTTGGTCAGGATAACTTGTACTAGATGTTCCCCTTCAAAATGGCCAATTGTTGGCGCCCTTCCCGCTCATTATTTGGGGAGAGGCCCCGGGCCTCTATAAATAGAGCTAGCCACCACAGAGTAGAGGAGGACAAGAAGGGACCGAAAAAGAGAGATAGAGAGAGAGAGGCGATTGAACTCACCCAAGCAGTTCATCGCACCAGCTCAAGAACACCTCTCGCGAGGCTGTTCTTCCCTTGTACTGTTCATCATTAGCCCCTGAGGCAATCCACCACACCACACACTGGAGTAGGGTATTACACCACAATGGTGGCCCGAACCAGTATAAACCTTGTGTCCCTTGTGTTGTTCGTTGTTTCCAGCTTAGATCACGTGAGGAGATTGGACGCAGATCGGTAGGGGAGAGATCTCCGTGTGCACCCCAGTGTTCGAACCTCAAGGGTCTGCCGGAACCCGAAATTCGACATTTGGCACGCCAGGTAGGGGTGCGCCGGAATCTTTCTTCCGCTGTTCGCGTACGATCTTCCGTCGTGTCCATGCCTGACGCCCGTCGGGCTCCCGCCGAGCGCCGGGCTGCTCTCGCCACCCGCATCGCCCAGACGGCACCCGTCGGCGAACACCCTCGTCGTTCCTCGTCGCCTGCCGCCAACGCCGCCACCGGCCCGGCGGGGAACGAGCAGCAGGTCTCATCCCAGCATCCATCGGTGCGGCGAGAGGGCCGCACTGCCACGCCGTCGCTGACTCCAGCCGCTTCGTCGTGCCACGCCCGTCGCGCCCCCACGGACGTGCACGCCGCGCTTCTCCTGGCAAGAGAGCTCTTGCACTACCGCCCCGTCGACGACCTCTATGAGGACTGGCACGCCCACATCACCGAGCTCGTCAGCACCGCAGGGGGCTCCCCCTTGCCATCCCTCTCGCTGCCTCGCCCTCCATTCCGCGCGGGACGCGGGGATCAGGAGGCGCCTCCACACCTCCTCCCCAAGAAGGTGCCCTGGCTCCAAGGCGCGCAACCCTAGGGCGAGACCCTCTGCGTCCGGCGCCTACACAGCAAGAAAGGAGCTGCCAAGAGATCCCTCGTCCCCAAGAAGGTGCTCGTGTGCTCCCAGCGCCGGCGCGCCAAGATCGCGTCCCTGCACCTCCACGCCAAGACCCCGCGCTGCTCCAAGCGGCAGGGCGTGGTAATCCCCAGGAACAAGCTGAGCACCAGCAAAAGTTACCGGTGGCCACGGCAGGCTGCCGCGCCCTCACCCCCGAGCTACGCGGCGTCGCATGGCCAGGCAAATTCAAGCCTGACTTGCCCCCTCGCTACGATGGCACTACGGACCCCGCGGAGTTCCTACAGCTCTACGAGCTATGCATCGAAGCCGCCAACGGAGACGAAAGGGTCATGGCGAACTGGTTTCCCATGGCGCTCAAGGACGGGGCCTGCACCTGGCTCCTGAACCTGGCTCCTGGCACAATCTCCTCCTGGGACGAGATGCGCACTCGCTTCATCGCCAACTTCCAGGGCACTCGCGACCGGCCCCCGGCCGTGAGCGATCTGCGCCGCATCAAGCAACAACAAGGGGAAACCCTGCAGAAATACATCCAACGCTTCAACAACGCTCGCCTCAAGATCCCCAAGGTGACTGAAGAAGCCATCATCTCGGCCTTCTCCGATGGCGTATGCGACATCAAGATGAAGGAGGAGCTAGCAATCCATGAAGACCTATGCACATCCCTGGAGCTGTTCAACTTGGCGACCAAGTGCGTTAGGGCTGATGAAGGGCGCCTTTCCCTCCTCGAACTCCCGGCTGCCGACCCAGAAGAGAAGAAACCCGAGGCCAAGGACATGAAGCGCAAGGGGGCTGCCGTGCTTGCAGCTAAACTAGACACCAAGCGAGGCAGAGATCAGCCTGAGTCATCCAAGGGCGGCCGGTACTGCGTGTACCATGACCTGCATGCCCACAACACCAACGAATATCAAGAGCTCAGGGCTGTGAGAGATGGACGTGTCGGCCGACGCCCCAAGCGAAAAGACAGGGGCTATGGCCGAGGAGGAGGAAGAGGTGGCGGACGATGGGAAGACCCTGGCCCTTGCCAAGGGTGGCGTGACAGTCCTCGTGAGGATCGCTGGCAGAACCAGCCTCGTGAGGGAGGCTAGAGAGATCAGCCTCGTGAGGATCGCCCGTACGGCAACGCAGGCCTCCCTCCTCTGCCGCCACCGCCAAGGAGGAACTAAGACCAACATCAAGACGAGGGGGCCGGGGGCTTCCAGGAGCCTCGCGCAATCACTTGCATCTTGGGTGGCGCACAGGCCCCAGCCTCACAGTGCATCTTCAAGCAGTTTGCTCACGAGGTGAATGCAGTCCTTCCCAAGCTTGAGGCCACGCGCCCTCTCAGGTGGTCTGCATGCGCTATCACGTTCAGCTCAGCGGATCAGCTCAAGTGCGCGGCAACGGCCGGAGTCCTCCCAATGCTTTGCTCCCCAGTCAACAGCAATGTGTAGGTCACCAGGACCCTCATTGATGGCGGAGCAGGACTTAACGTCCTGTCCGACGAGACGTTCGACAATCTCTAAGTGCCGTACGATCAGCCCCAGCCGACCAAGCCCTTCTCAGGAGTCACTAATGGTTCCACTGTTCCCATAGGGCAGGTTCGCCTTCCAGTCATCGACTTCGACGTCGCCCACATCCGCCTACCATACAGCGCCATCCTTGGGTACCCAGCCCTGGCCAAGTTCGTGGCGGTGACTCACCATGGATACAATGTCTTCAAGATGCCAGGAAGCGGTGGAGTCATCACCGTACCCTGTGAAGAAAGGGACGCAGTGTGTTCACTCGAGCGCGCGTTCCAAGCCGCAGCAATCGAAGACCCAGACCACAGGAACGGAAGACCTCCTGAGGCGACCCTTAAGAAGAAGAAGGTTTCGCCTGGCCCAAGCCACAAGGAGACAGGCGCCTCCAGAGGTGTTGCGTCAGGGTCCGCGCCCAATCAGGGAGCGCCACCCTCTCTTGCATAGGAAGGCGCGCCCAGCGCCCTCCTCAGGTAGGGCTCGGGGGCTCTTTCTTGGAGAGCCACCAACTTTGCCGAGGTCGCGAGGGAGGCGCTCAGGCACCACTTGGAGGGGTGCTTCCAGGTACGTTTCCCTCAGGAAGATACAAGGCAAGGAAGACCAAACCCTCAGGAGTTCATCGCAAGAAACACCCAGGAGCTACAGGAGTCGAGAGTCATGCGCGGCAGCCGCCACTTGCCCACCGTAGCCCCACATCCAGGCGAGGATGGTGGGCTGCGCATCTGCATCAACGTGCCAGGGCTCAACCGAGCCGCGTCTCAGGAGCGCCTCTGGCCTTCGCATGTGGGGCGTTGCGAGGGTCCACCTCACAGCTATGTTCGCATGCCTCTCGGTCTGCCGAACGCGGTCGCCGCTCATCAACGCCTGCCGAGGAGCATTCTGGAGGCCTGGGAGGTCAGACATTGTGCGGTCCTGGCGGAGATGGAGATGGCTCTCGGAGACTCACCTTTGCCCCCGGAGCCTCCCGAGGCTCCTGGGCCTGGGGGCTCATGAGGGTCGACATCTTCATCGCGCATCACCCGCTTCTTCAACATCACTCCATCTTCAACAGCACCAGGGGACACCTTTCTAAGTTTCGTTCTTAGCTGGGAGCGCCCACAGGGCCGCATCATTCCCAGGTCGCGTGGGTCTGTCCCTGCGGCATGTATCCGTTTTGCTTATGCTCTTTACTTACCTTGTTGGGGGCGCCCCTCGGCCTGCATCATCCCCGAGCTGCTCGGGCCTGGCCCAGCAGCATTTGCTTTTCCCGCGTCTATTTAAAATGAATTTCCTCCTGCGTGCTTAACATACCCGACCTAATCGCCCACTCGATTGGCGCCTACCTATGGAGCCGCTTGCTCTGGCACGGCATTTGTGCATGGGTCCGTCCCTGCAACGCCGATAAACCTGAGTGGTCGAGCTCTGGCCACGGCAGCCCCACAAGGGGCCACCTCACCAGGCCCTTAGTGCCCCAATCACTTCCCCGGAGCGACCAAAGGTTGGCTGGCAACCGTAACAACATGCCTTGTTTCTCTTTATGATTGGTGTGCAGGACCTACTCCGGGAGCAACGTTAGGGACGTCGCGAGCCGCCACACCCTCTCTCCGGCACGGACCGCTTGCACGTTAAAAGGGGGGGGGTACCTGAGCATCGCGACTCATGGGCTCCCACTGGCTCTCCAGCCCTCACTCCCTGGCCTTGACCCACGGCATCGCAACCTGTCATACCAGCGACGGATGAGCTCGCTCGAGGGCCGGGACCTGAGGACGTAGAGCATTAAGGAAAGTGCGCAGGAGTGGGAAGGAGCTCGCGAGGACCTAACCCAGCAGCGCCTCAGCTGCCACCACTCGGGCCGGGCGCTTCATCGAGGAACTACACCAAACTCGAGAGATAAGTCACGCCCTTACAGGAGTTGGACTAACGCAGCGCCAAACCCTCGCCCAGTGCGGCTCTGTCATGGCGACGTTGCCTTCCTTTCTCGCCCAACAAGGGCTGCTTGAGCGCTAAAGGGGACCTCCCGAGCATCGCGACTCGAGGGCTCTTACCAGACCTCGGGCCGCTCACCTCCTGGCCTTGACCACGACATCGCGACCTGGCATACCAGCGACGGTTGAAGCCTGCCTGGGGACTGGGACCTGTCAGCGTAGAGCGCCGAGTCCTCGCGAGGATAGAAAGGGGGAGCCGAGCCAGGACAGCAAGCACCTCACTTTGATTCATATTAAGGATATAATTTTCACAAAAGACATGGCAGGCACCTTACATACCCCCACGGGGTGTTGCTTCGATTCCTCGCAGGGAACAAAGGTACTAATCCTAAGGAACGCTGATCGCCCGCACCTCCGCAAAGGACGCCATCATCAACAGTGGGCTGCCCAACGCCGGCAACAACCCCATCCACATCAGTGGCGTCGGCGGCTGGACGCGGCTGCCCCGCTCCGAGCAAGGCGCGAGCTCGGGGGCTCGTAGCTGTCCTCGCTCGTCTCCGGAGTTGCGAGGAGCTTGGAGGAGCCACTGGGTTCCCCCGCTCCTCCGCTGCTACCTGAGGAGCTGCTGGAGGGCCTATGAGCGGGCCAGGCCCTCGCCAGTTCATTGCCCCTGCCGCTCTCCCTGGGACAGCACTCCAGCCGGCATCCTTCAGCATTGAAGACCTTGAAGAACATCAGGGAGGCGCCGTCGTATTCAAGATGAATCACGAGGGAACCTACCGTCCGGCAGACCCGGGCGATTTCGCCCCAGCCCCGGGTCATGAAGACCTTGCCCGGAGCGACGACCGCGACCTCCGCTCCGGTCGCAAGGGTACCGCAGTCAGCGTGCTGCAACTAGAGCTCCAGAGCCCCGCTCGGCGGCATCTCGAAGGCGAAGGAGGGAGGAAGGCGAATCCAAGAGATCGGAGGCATGGCGGCGTGGAGCACGAGCTCGTGAGAGGAGCGCTCGGCGTGGACTCCAGGAGGAACGACACGCACCACCGTGACTCGCCGATGTTGACGGCGGCACTGTCGATGTCGCTCGACGCCTTCTCCCCCAGGACCCATGACGCGGGCGTACAAGGGTAGCGGATACCCAGGCGGCGGCCGCTCGTACGAGGGCCTCTGTGCCTCCGACTGAGCACCCACATCTCGGTGGCAGAGGACCAGCCGTTTCTTCGGTGGAAGTGGGTCAGGACCCTCTCGGGGGGCCTTTCCCTTCTCTTCTGCAGAAAACTGGCGGATTGGTGCCATTTGCGTAAGGAGAAGCAAGAACGAGGAAGAAGAAGGAAAGGAGTGGCAGCAAGGGATGGACTGAAGGGGCTCGCACAGCCCCATACTTATAGCCGGAGGAGGCCAACTGCCGACCACCACGATCGTAGGTAATCATGACCGGTTTCTCTGCATGCAGGGACTTGTCAAGTCGTGCGGTCGCCGATGCATCATGGGGAAGCGCAGACGCCCACGTCCAGTCAATCGCCACGCGGCGCACAAGGCCGCAGGCTGTTGGGGCCCGCGGCGCTTCGCGCTTGCCCCTTCGCTTCCTTGCTAGGCCAACCCCAGGCACGCCTTGGGCCCGGGGGCTACTGTCGGTGTTCTGGGAACGGGGGTCCCCAGACTTGCCTGCCTGCGGCCTGCGGCGTGGCTCAAGTGGGGGCCCAGCGCGGCCCATCTTCATCAGCTCAAGCTCAAGACCCTCGTGAGGGGCCAAGCCTCGCGGGGCGGACGACCAGAAGCTTCCTCAGAGGCAGCCTCATCAGGCAGGCTCGCGAGGAGGCGGAGAGATCAAGGCAGGGGTACCTCACGAGGAGCCCATGACGCAAGCCATGACGATCGAGACCAAGCGGGCGCCAGGCGGGCGCCGGCCTGCGCAGTGTCCTTGTTTCTCCTTTGGTGCAACGGGGGCAAGCACAGGCCAAGGCACCGGGCAAAGGTTACCATTCTGGTGCAACAAGACCAAGACCAACAGAGCGGCAGTACGGAGGTCACCGTGGAGCCCAAGATGGCGTCATCACCAGTGCTTTTGGCAGCTGAAGACCACCTTTGGTCAGGATAACTTGTACTAGATGTTCCCCTTCAAAATGGCCAATTTTTGGCGCCCTTCCCGCTCATTATTTGGGGAGAGGCCCAGTGCCTCTATAAATAGAGCTAGCCACCACAGAGTAGAGGCGGACAAGAAGGGACCGAAAAGAGAGATAGAGAGAGAGAGAGGCGATTGAACTCACCCAAGCAGTTCATCGCACCAGCTCAAGAACACCTCTCGCGAGGCTGTTCTTCCCTTGTACTGTTCATCATCAGCCCCTGAGGCAATCCACCACACCACACACTGGAGTAGGGTATTACACCACAATGGTGGCCCGAACCAGTATAAACCTTGTGTCCCTTGTGTTGTTCGTTGTTTCCAGCTTAGATCACGCGAGGAGATTGGACGCAGATCGGCAGGGGAGAGATCTCCATGCGCACCCCAGTGTTCGAACCTCAAGGGTCTACCGGAACCCGAAATCCGACATGCGCCAGCTCCCACGCCGTGCCGGGAGAATGCCCCATCGAAGTACATGACCCAGCCGTCTGGTGCCTCACTTCCCGGGGAAAGTGATCGGTCCTCGCCTGCCTCGAGACCCAGTGCTTCTGCCCATTCTGCCACGAAATCCGCAAGTGCGGCTCCCATGATGACTCTGGTCGTACTGAATTCTAGCTGAAATGCCTGTAGTTCGATGTTCCATTCAGCGACTCTTCCAGCTGAGTCGGGGCTCCTGAGTACCCTTTCCAAGGGGTATGCTGAGACGACTTTGATGGGATGGCCTTGGAAATAGTGCCACAGCTTGCGTGAGGCCACTAATAGCGCGAGGAGTTTTTGAGGCATGGGGTACCGCGCCCTTGCATCCCGTAACACCATGCTGACGAAGTACACGGGATGCTCGACGAGGTTGAGGGTGCCGGCGCAGCTTGCATCCTCCAGAGGTCGAGGCGTCTCCTGAGATGGTGGAGCCCCCAGTGCTTGGTCCCTTGAAGAGGCCTCTCCTGCCCCGGGGTGCATTCTCCCGCTGCGGCTGCTCCACTCTGGCTGCGGTCGTGGTCCTCGCGAGGCCCTCTTGGCTTTGCTTTTCTTCAGCCCGGACGGTGGCTGCGGCCTTAGTCTGGCGCTCCCCCTGACCGCCACCAGGGCTGCGCTAGCGGAGTAGGGGGTGGCCGCAAGGTAGAGCACCAGGGGCTCCCGTGGACGCGGAGCTACCATCACTGGTGGGCTGGTAAGGTACCTCTTGAGATCTTGGAATGCCTTGTCGGCCTCTTCAGTCCATTCGAAGGGGCCCTTCTTCTTCATCAACTTGAAGAAGGGCAGTGGTCGTTCCCCAGCTTGGAGATGAAGCGCCCTAGCGCGGTTACACGCCCTGTGAGCTTCTACATCTCTCTGAGGGTCCTTCACGGGCTCATGTCTTCGACTGCTTTGACCTTCTCTGGGTTGGCCTCGATGCCCCTGTGGGACATGAGAAAACCCAGGAGCTTGCCCGAGGGGACCCCAAACATGCACTTCTACGGGTTGAGCCATAGGTCCACTTCGTTGAGGCTCGCAAAGGTTTCTTCTAGGTCTTGTATCAGGGTTTTTTCCTCCTGGGACTTCACCACAATGTCGTCGACGTAAACTTCAGTGTTCCTCCCGAGCTTCTGGCCTAAGGCGATGTGCATCAGCTGCTGAAAGGTTGCGCCTACGTTGCGCAACCCGAATGGCATGCACGTGTAGCAGTACACTCCACATGGGGTCAGGAAAGCTGTTTTTTCCACATCTTCTTCTGCCATCTTGATCTGGTGATAGCCTGAGAAGGCATCTAGGAAGCACAATAGGTCACACTCTACGGTAGAGTCGACTATCTGGTCAATGCGGGGGAGCGGAAATAGATCCTGTGGGTAGGCTTTGTTGAGGTTGGTGAAGTCAACACACATGCGTTCCTTTCCCCCCTTTTTCGGCACAACGACCGGATTAGCAAGCCAATCTGGGTAACGGACCTCGCGGATAACTCCTGCCGCTTCTAGCTTCTGGGTCTCCTGAATGATGAAAGCTTGTTTCTCACTGGACTGTCGCCTCGCCTTCTGCTTCACGGGGCGCACATTGGGGCACACGTTAAGGTGATGCTCAATCACACCCCTCGGGACCCCTGCTAACTAATCGGGTTCCCATGCGAACACCTTCTTGTTCGCACGCAGGAACCTCACTAGGGCCTTCTCCTGCTCGGGCTCGAGGTTGGCTCCTATGGTGAAGGTAGCGTCAGTGGACCCGTCCTCGTCGACCGGTACCTGCTTGGTTTCCGCCTTGTCTTGGGTGAACAGTTTCTTCTTTTTAGCCGGTGTAGCCCCCTTGGTCTCAAGGGCATCGGTGCTGGTGGGTTGCGCCACCGCGGCCGCCCTGAAAGCAAGCTTGAGCGCCTGTAATGCGTCCCTTGTGTCTCCTGACACGGTAAGGACGCCGTTGCTCCCGGGCATCTTCATGAGGTTGTACGCCGGGTGAGTTGCTGCCAAGAACCGGGCGAAGGCCGGATAGCCGAGGATGGCGTTGTAGGGGAGGCCGGTGGGGGCGATGTCGAAGTCGATCATCTCTGTGCGGAAGTTGTCGTGGGTGCCGAAGGTCACCGGGAGGCGGATCTGTCCCAAGGAGGCGGTGGAACCGACTCCGACACCCGAGAAAGGCCTGCTAGGCAGAAGCCGGTCTAGCGGCACGTGGAGGAGGTTGAAGGCCTCCACCGAGAGCACGTTGAGGCCGGCACCATCGTCAATGAGGGTCCTGGTGACGGCCACTTGGCAGATGGTGGGGGTGCACAGCATCGGGAGCGCGCCCGAACCGATGGGGTTGAAGGGCTGATCATCCAAGTCGAAGGTTAGATCGGCCTCGGGCGCCACCCAGCCCGCGGGGGGGGGGGGGGGGGGGGGTGGGGGTCTCGACGCTTGGAGGCGGTGCTGATCCGGTGGGTGAATGGCTTGATGTGGCGGCTCGAGGGTGGTTCCTGTGAGCCACCCAGGAGAGCTGCGATGACGGGCGGCACTGGTGCGACATAATGGGCGAGGAAGAGGTCGAGCAGCTCCTCCCAGGAGGTCCCAGAAGCCGTCGGTAGGTGGAGGAGCCATGCGCGTGGGTCACTAGCGAGGGCCATGGGGAACCAGTTGGCCATCACTCGGTCGTCGCCCCGGCTTTGAGGACGGCCTCCTCATACGCTAGCAGGAAAACCAGAGGATCCGTCGCGCCGTTGTAGCACGGCGGCGTCTCAGGCTTGAATTTGTGCGGCCACTGCACCTGCCGCAAGGTGGGGGCCAAGGCTCGGAGCCCCCTGGCCCCAGTGCCGGCATCGGCTGCTGGAGCGGGCGGCGCGTTGTCCGCCATGAGGGCGAAACGCGATGTTGGTGGAGAGCGGGTCGTCGAGAGGGAGAACTCCGGCGCACCCCCTAACTGTGCGCCAAATGTCGAATTTCGGGTTCTGGCAGACCCTTAAGGTTCGAACTCTGGGGTGCGCACGGAGATCTTTCCCCTACCGACTCGCGCTTCTATGGCTCACAAGAGATCTAGGCTAGAAAGAAGAACACACAAGGGACACGAGGTTTATACTGGTTCGGGCCACCGATGTGGTGTAATACCCTACTCTAGTGTGTGGTGTAGTGGATTGCCTCAGGGGCTGATGATGAACAATACAGGGGAAGAACGGCCTCGCGAGAGGTGTTCTTGAGCTGGTGTGGTATTTTCTGCTTGGTCCGGGATCCCCCTCCCTCATGGTGGCTAGTCCTACTTATAGAGGCCCTGGTCCTCTTCCCAAAATGCGAGCGGGAAGGGCGCCAACAATTGGCCATTTTGAAGGGGAACATCTAGTACAAGTTATCCTGACCAAAGGTGGTCTTCGGCTGCCAAAAGCACTGGTGATGACGCCGTCTTGGGCTCCACGATGACCTCCGTCTTGCCGCTCTGCCGGTCTTGGTCTCGTTGCACCGGAATGGTAACCTTTGCCCGATGCCTTGGACTGTGCTTGTTCCCTTTGCACCGAAGGGGAAACAAGGACACTGCACAGGCCGGTGCCTGCCTGGCGCCCGCCTGATCTCGATCGTCATGGCTTGCATCACGGGCTCCTCGCGAGGTGCCCCTGCCTTGATCTCTCCGCCTCCTCGGGAGCCTGCCTGATGAGGCTGCTCCTGAGGAAGCTTCCTGTCGTCCGCCCCGCAGGGCTTGGCCCCTCGCGAGGGTCTTGAGTTTGAGCTGATGAAGCTGGGCCGCACTGGGCCCCCACTCGAGCCACGCCGCAGGCCGCAGGTAAGCAAGTCTAGGGACCCCCATTCCCATAACACCGACATTTTCTTATGTCTTTCTACCTACAAGGTTCTCATAATGTTCCTTGTTCCTCTTTTCTAACGGAGTGTTTTCAACTTTGTTCATCTTCGTTGTATTCTTTCTTTCAATTTGTTCAACCTCACAAGGTTCTTTGGTTTCACTCATTTGTCAAAGAAGCAACTTTGTTTTATCTCTTCATCTTTCATTTTCTCTCCGGTGCCATCCTAGATCTCGGGAAGAGATCCTCTCGTAGTGGTGGAGTGTTGTAACGCCCCGAGACCGTTGCGCCAGGTGTCTTCCAGTTATTCGCTGTCTTTGCCATGTCATTTCCTCGCGTGTTGCATCTTGCCATGTCATCATGTGCATTGCATCACCATGTTTTCAAAACTTGCATCCATCCCGGTCTCCTCGTTCTTTTTGTTGTCCGTTGTGAGCCCAGACACACTGGCACGCGCCCACGACACCTCCAAAATATTATTTTATAAGTGGCCGGAAAATGTTCTTGGAATGGGTTGAAAGTTGGCATGCGGTGTTGTTATGTTGTTAGTAGGTCGCCTGCCAAGTTTCATCTCATACGGAGTTCGTTTGACACCCCAACGATTAACTATAGCGGCAGTATAGCCGGTCAAACGTCGGACGTTTTCGGTCTCTAGAAACGGTTGCCGGTCTGCCTTATTTCCTCTCCTCTCAGCCCAAGCCCCTCTACACAGTCCACTACCTACTGCCAGGCCCAACCTAAGCTCTGTCGTCAGCCCGCGGACCTCCTCGCGCGCGCGTGCGAAAGCTGTCCCGGACCCGACCCGGACAATCGTCACCGTTGGATCCGGATCATCCCCTAACATCTATAAACCATCTCCGTTTTGTTAATTGGGCTCCCTAACATATTTATCCGTGACCATTTGATTTTGATCCGAGGGTCCAAACCTAATCCTATTGCCCCTTTATATCAGTCCAAACCCTAGGCTAGGCAATCCCATCAATCATTTCCTCCCCGCCGCTGCAAAAACCTCCACCTTGTCTCCTCTTCATTTCCCCCTCAGGATCACTAGTGAGCCAATCACCAGCCTCATCCTTCCCTGGTCTAGATCCATCCAGCCTCCACCTCCTCCCTTCGATCCGTCCTCGTGCCCACTTCCAGACCGAGCAGGAGGCTCGATCCCGAGCGCAGCCACCTGCCCAAACTCCGAGAACCCCACGATCCTACCGGCGCCTCCCCTGGATCCTCTCATCCAACCATCGCCCCGTGCCCCGTGCCCCACGCTCATGCTCGTCTTCCACGCATGGACGGGAGAGGAGCTCCTGATCCTTGTGTCCAAGGCATCCTCGTCGCCATTGCTCGAGCCTACTCCGGCAGCTGTCGCCGGCAACCACCCGCAGGACCCCATCGTGCCCATCACCTTCCTCCTCCTTGCTCGTTTCCTCCTTCCCGCCTCTCATCTCTCCCCTGTTTCTCTTGACAGGCGCCGAGCCACCATGTCTGCCTCCAAGTTCTTGCCGGGAGCGGCGCTGCCCGGATCCGACTGTCTCCGCGTCGTCCGCGCCCCTGCCTCGCCATGGACGCGCTGCCCCAGCTTGTCGGAGTCCCAGCAGCCCCGCCTGCTCCCCTGCTTCACCAAGTTCATCGCTGCTCGAGCTCTCGAGCTACTCCAGCGCCCCATGGCCTCTGCCGCGCCGGAGCTTTGCTGCCGCAGGCGACAGCAACAACAATTTCATCGTCGCCTTCCTCCTCTCTTCCCGTGCGCGCGGCCACCCAACCCCGTCTCCCTCCGTCTACATCGCACGCTTGTGTCGGACCCAAGGGGGCCCCGACGCCCTGCAGATTCCCCATAGCCCTGCCTCGTCCAACCTCGCCGTCCCCGAGCTCTTTTTCGGCGGGATCCACCCCAACGCCGTGGTTCCCCGGTGCCCCGGACCTCCTCTGCATCGCCCGCCAAGTCCCGCTGCCGTCCCGCCGTTGACCTTCTGTGCCGCCACACCGTCTCTCTGTCGAGCGAGATGGTCAAACGCTCGGGCTGCTCAATGTCATGTGCTAGGTGGGCCACGCACAGGCCCAGTGCGTCCCCAGCCCAACACTACCGAGCCGGCCCAAGTGCTGTGGTGAGCAGCCCAGCTTGATCCAGCCTTTGGACCACGTGGTGTTTTTTTCCTGTCTAGTAGATTTCTCTTTTATCCACAAGAACGTCAGTTTTGCAGAAAACCCCCTTTACTTCATGCATATCTTAACTCACAAACTAAGCATCACATGTAAAAACTCTATATATGAAAGTTGCTTAGAATTTGTGTAGTTTCATAATATGCCACTTTCAATCATGTTAAAATATTTAAAATGATGTTTGCATATATTTTGCCTATTGCCATGTTAAAATGCTTTAATTCATAACTTAATAACCGTAGCTCCATTTTAAATAATCTTTATATGTAAATGGGGTAGAAAAATGCCTAGTTTAACAAGATGCACTCATTTTGCATGTTTAATAACTCTAAAATTGTGTTTAGGGCAGAACAGTACCAAACCTAAAATATGCACATGATGATTTTTTCGGACTTGATGCTTGTTGGTCCGGCCTCGTTTAAACTTGCATTGGTAGGTAGTTTTCATTTGCTTCACCCCTTGCCTTGTTAAGAACATTTAATGTTGTTGGGTACATAAACGAGATCGAACTAAATAATCAAATATGGTGTTTCATCAATATGCAACTCGTTGCATATTGAGCTCCACTTAATTTGTAGGATTGTTTGTACATTTTTCCATGCCATGCCTCTTTAAACCAGACATGCATCATACTTTCTTGTGCATCATGCCATGCTTATGTGATGGTTGTTTACTATGTTGTTTGCTTCTTTCCGGTGTTGCTTCTTCGGGTTAGTTCCGATAACGTCGCGTTTGTGATGTGCAAGGGAGATCAAGTCATCACAATTTTTGGAAACGATTAGATCATGAAACAATTTGCATCAGATGGTTAAATGACCGCGTTCATTGCAAAGTTCACAAGTACGGCTAAGAAAATTTAAATTTTCAGCACAAACATCTAGCCTTTCTTGCAACCATTTAGTTTCTAAGTACTTATGCCTCTTGCAAAATCTATCTTCCCTAGTTGGTGTGTACTTGCAAACTCTATGCACTCCACAAAAATCGACATGCTTATAAGAGACATTCCCATCATGACTAGTGCAATCATCATTAGTACTATGGATATTCAAAGAGTTCATACTAATAACATTGCAATCATGCTCATCATTCAAAGATTTAGTGCCAAACATTTTAATGCATTCTTCTTCTAACACTTTGGCACAATTTTCCTTTCCATCATACTCACGGAAGATATTAAAAAGCGTATGAGGCAAACTCAATTCCATATTTTTTTCTAGTTTTCCTTTATAAACTAAATTAGTGCAAAAACAAGAAATAAAAATATTAGATTGCAAGATCTAAAGATATACCTTCAAGCTCTAACCTCCCTGGCAACGGCGCCAGAAAAGAGCTTGATGTCTACTACACACCCTTCTTCTTGTAGACATTGTTGGGCCTCCAAGTGCAGAGGTTTGTAGGACAGTAGCAAATTTCCCTCAAGTGGATGACCTAAGGTTTATCAATCTGTGGGAGGCGTAGGATGAAGATGGTCTCTCTCAAACAAGCCTACAACCAAATAACAAAGAGTCTCTTGTGTCCCCAACACACCCAATACAATGGTAAATTGTATATGTGCACTAGTTCAGCGAAGAGATGGTGATACAAGTGCAATATGGATAGTAGATAATGGTTTTTTAATCTGAAAATATAAAAACAGCAAGGTAACTAATGACAAAAGTGAGCGTAAATGGTATTGCAATGCTAGGAAACAAGGCCTAGGGTTCATACTTTCACTAGTGCAAGTTCTCTCAACAATAATAACATAATTGGATCATATGACTATCCGTCAACATGCAACAAAGAGTCACTCCAAAGTCACTAATAGCGGAGAACAAACGAAGAGATTATGGTAGGGTACGAAACCACCTCAAAGTTATCCTTTCTGATCGATCTATTCAAGAGTCCGTAGTAAAATAACACGAAGCTATTCTTTCCGTTCAATCTATCCTAGAGTTCGTACTAGAATAACACCTTAAGACACAAATCAACCAAGACCCTAATGTCACCTAGATACTTCAATGTCACCTCAAGTATCCGCGGGTATGATTATACGATATGCATCACACAATCTCAGATTCATCTATTCAACCAACACAAAGAAATTCAAAGAGTTCCCCAAAGTTTCTAGTGGAGAGTCAAGACGAAAACGTGTGCCAACCCCTATGCATAAGTTCACGAGGTTACGGAACTCGCAAGTTGATCACCAAAACGTACATCAAGTGGATCACATGATATCCCATTGTCACCACCAGATAAGCACGTGCAAGACATACATCAAGTGTTCTCAAATTCTTAAAGACTCAATCCGATAAGACAACTTCAAAGGGAAAACTCAATTCATCACAAGAGAGTAGAGGGGGAGAAACATCATAAGATCCAACTATAATAGCAAAGCTCGCGATACATCAAGATCGTACCACCTCATGAACACGAGAGAGAGAGAGATCAAACACATAGCTACTGGTACATACCCTCAGCCCCGAGGGAGAACTACTCCCTCCTCGTCATGGAGAGCACCGGGATGATGAAGATGGCCACCGGAGAGGGATTCCCCCTCCGACAGGGTGCCGGAACGGGTCTAGATTGGTTTTCGGTGGCTACGAAGGCTTCTGGCGGCAGAACTCCCGATCTATTATGCTCCCCGAAGTTTTTTGGATATATGGGTATATATAGGAGGAAGAAGTATGTCGGTGGATCTCCGGGTTGTCCACGAGGCAGGGGACGCGCCCAGGGGGGTGGGCGCGCCCCCACCCTCATGGGCAGCCCGTGACTCTTCTGGTCCAAAAATAAGTTTCGTGAAGTTTCAGGTCAATTGGACTCCGTTTGATTTTCCTTTTCTGCGATACTCTAAAACAAGGAAAAACAGAAACTAACACTCGGCTCTAGGTTAATAGGTTAGTCCCAAAAATCATACAAAATAGCATATAAATGCATATAAAACATCCAAGGTTGATTATATAATAGCATGGAACAATCAAAAATTATAGATACGTTGGAGACGTATCAATATACCCTGTTGATGATGTGGCACGCAGTATCAATTGCCTCAGGCCAAAAGCGAGGTGGCGTCTTGTACTCATCAAGCATAGTGGGGGACATCTCAACAAGAGTCTTGTTCTTGCACTCCACACGCCATTTTGCTGAGGAGTATAAGGAGTAGATAACTCATGAATAATACCAAGTTCATCAAGATAGTGATCAAGACCAGTGTTCTTGAACTCAGTTCCATTATCACTTCTGATGTGCTTGATATTCACACCAAAGTTGGTTGAGGCCCTCGAGGAAAATCGTTTGAAGACTTCCTGCACTTCAGTTTTGTAAGTGATGATATGCACCCATGTATATCGAGAATAATCATCAACAATGACAAAGCCATATAAAGATGCAGCATTAGTAAATGTGGCATAGTGAGTAGGGCCAAAGAGATCCATGTGAAGCAATTCAAATGGTCGAGTAGTAGTCATGATAGTCTTCGCTGGATGCTTGGCCTTGGTCATCTTTCCAGCTTCACAGGCTCCACACAAATGGTCCTTGATGAATTTGACACCCTCGATGCCAATGACATGCTTCTTCTTCGCGAGCGTGTGCAGATTCCTCATGCCAGCATGACCAAGTCGTCGATGCCATAGCCAGCCTTCTGAAGTTTTTGCAAGTAGACATGTAGTAGGTTGTGGTCCTGTAGAGAAATCAACAATATACAAATCTCCTCTCTTAAAGCCTTCGAAGACTTTGGAATTGTCCGCTTCCATGATCACAACACAATGATACTTGCCAAATACAACAACCATATCAAGATCACAAAGCATTGAGGCAGACATGAGGTTGAACCCTAAGGACTCGACAAGCATGACTTTGTCCATGTGTCAATCCTTTGACATTGCAACCTTACCTAGACCCAATACCCTGCTTTTTCCTTTGTGAGTGTAGGTGATATGCTTCAGATGTGATGGAGATAAAGCAGAGTCCATCAATAAGCTCCTGTCACCAGTCATGTGATTTGTACATCCACTATCGAGGACCCACTCAGTGGCTTTGGGTTGATCATCCTGCAGATGAATTAGTGCAACTTACGAACTCATATACTTCAGCAGTGAAGAATATGGTATCAATTTCATCAGATCAATTTCATCAAGCAATAGAACAAATAAAGCAGTATGAGGACGTGAGAAATGAAAATTCATTTCTTCATGATTAGCTTGCGTCCTTTCAAGCAAATTTAGGTCTCCAGCAAATTCTTCATACGATTAAGTTCGTCTGGAGACCTGACCCTGCATAAGAGGTTAGTTCTTTTTCTTCACCACCCACATCTGAAGGGGTGGCAAAGAGTTCATCATTCTGTGAGCTCCATAAGAGAAAGGTGACATAGATGCCAATCCACTTCGTTTCACATAAGAGGGGTTAGGGTAAGCATAGGAGTAAGCAGAGAAATTCTTCAAGGACTTATGAACATAATGATTTGAAGAATAATGCACATATCCATAATCCTTAGATCTTCCCTGTGAAACAGTCGGGTTAGCACGATGATGTTCATATGAGGACTTTGATCCTTTTGAGGAATTTGATCCATGTGAGGAGTTTGGTCCGTATGAGGACTTGGGTCCATATGAAGAATTTGGTCCATATGGAGAATTTGATCTGGCGTTCCTACTCTTCTCAGGCGGTGTCATGATGACATTTACCTGAAGATTTTTAAGGCACCTTTTGGGAACCCAGATTTTCTTCATAGGAGAACCATTCCTGCAGTTAGTGCCAACATATCTAGCAAATACTTCACTATTCTGATTTTTGAACAGTTTATAATTGGAGTCAAATGGCTCATCAGAAGAATATGAAGATTCACATGTAAAGCCAGATAAAGTAGATGGATCGACTGAAGGTCCCTTTGCAGCAACCCATGAGGTTTTGGGATACTGCTTAGGTTTCCAGTAGGTCCCATCAGCATTGAGTTTCCTCTCAAAGGCAATACCCTCTTTCCTAGGGTTCCTGTTGAGGATCTGCTTTTTAAGCATGTCACAAAGAGCATGATGCCCTTTGAGGCTTTTGTACATGCCTATCATATACAATTCCTTCAGCCCTGCATCATCAGTCATACTAGCAATGTCCTCAGATGGGAAATTAGTGATAGCAGAGGCAGTTGAGGAATTTGCAGGAATGGAAGTATTTGAGCATTCAGGTGAAGAATTAGCAGTTTCATGTTCAATGCACTTCAAACATGGAGGAACAAATTCATCCTGAGTAGTGCTGATCTATTGAGCAAGTAATGAATCACGCTCCTTCTGAAGATCTTCATAACTCACTCTTAACTGCTCAAGATCTTGCTTTCTTTGAAGAAATTCATAAGAAAGCTTCTCATGATCAGATAGGAGAGTGTTATGATGACCTTGAAGATTGTCAAACTTGGACTGAAGTCTCTGAAGATTTCAGTTAAAATTTTAGTGCGATCCATTTCCTCGCCCAACATATCATCGCTTTTATCTAGCATGTTTTGAACCTTTTCAAGAGACTTTTGCAGTTTCACAGCAATCTTAGCAAGTTTAGAATAGCTGGGTTTGAAGTTTTCATCAGATTCATCCTCACTAGATTTAGAGGAGGGATATTTGAGTACCTTTGAGCCTTTTGCCATGAAGCAATAGGTGGGAGCGTAGTCCTCATCGCCGTCATCAGTAGTGTTGGGGAGGTCATTTTCTTCAGAGTTGAAGATGGACTTGCTGACGAATGCGATAGCGAGGGCTAGGCTCGCCACACCAGAGTCTGACTCCTCAGATTCCTCCTCTTCCTCATTTTCCTCAGATTCAGCCTTAGAGTCCATTTCCTTGCCAATGAATGCCCGAGCCTTCTTGGAGCTGCTCTTCTTGTGAGATGAGGACCTTGAAGACTTTGATGGCGAGGTCTTTGAAGATTTTTTCTTCTTCTTCTTTGAATCATCAGAACTGTAATCCTTGTACTTCTTCTTTGATTCCTTTTCCCACTGAGGACAATCTTGAATGTAGTGTCCAGGTTTCTTGCATTTGTGACAGAGTCTCTTCTTGTAATCATGGGATGAGGAATCTGATCTCAAGTCACCACTTCTTCAGGATTTACCAAAGCAACCACGTCTTGGGAACTTCTGAAACTTCCTCACGAGCATTGCTAGCTCCTGGCTCAGTTCTTCAGGGTCACCAAGGCTGCTACCAGAATCTTCACCTTCAAATTCAGACATTGCCTTGGCCTTCAGAGCCCGTGATCTACCATAACTTGGTCCATAGAGATCTCTCTTCTTAGCAAGCTGGAACTCATGAGTGTTTAGTCTCTCGAGGATATCAGCGGGATCAAGTGACTTATAGTCTCCACGTTCTCTTATCATCAATGCCAAGGTATCAAATGAGGAATCAAGCGATCTCAGCAATTTCTTCACCACCTCATGCTCGGTGATATCAGTGGCACCAAGTGCTTGGAGCTCATTTGAGATGTCAGTGAGGCGATCGAAGGTTTGCTTAGCATTTTCATTGTCGAGTCTTTTGAAGCGGTTGAAGATATTGCGTAGAACGTCGAGAGTCACGCTGTGTTGAGACTCCCTCATTGACCTTGGACAGCTTGTCCCAGATAAGCTTTGCTGTCTCCAAAGCACTCACTCTACCATTCTGCCCTTTGCTCAGATATCCACATATGATATTCTTCGCTTGGGAGTCGAGATGCTTGAATCTCTTCACATCAGCAGCGTTGATGGTGGGAGTGACAGAGGGAACACCATTCTCTACAACGTACCAGAGATCGTTATCAATTGCCTCAAGATGCATGCGTATCTTATTCTTCCAGTAGGGGTAGTCCGTCCCAACGAAGGTAGGACACCCAGCAGAAACCTTGATCATACCTGCGGTTGACATAACTAAAACTCCAGGTGGTTAAACCAAAATCACACAGAATAATGGAGTACCTTGCTCTGATACCAATTGAAAGTGCGTTATATCGACTAGAGGGGGGTGAATAGGCAATTTTTATGAATTCTTCACTGAGGAATTTCAGGGTGAGGAAATTCCTGAGTGAAGAACTACTTGTAGCGGAATAAGTACTCAGAAGTAAACATAACCGTACATGAGCATGGTCTTCATGATGAAATGATAACAAGCACAGAGTACAGAAGGCATAAACACAGGATAACACAGGATAAAGACAAACAGACTGAAGAAATTGAATTGAGGAAATAGAGAAAGTCTTCAGTCAAAGTCTTCAAATAGATATGAACAAGCACACAACACAGAAATGAGGAAATAGAAGGGTTGAGGAATTGAAACCAGTTAGCTCGGTGAAGACAATGATTTGGTAGACCAGTTCCAACTGCTGTGACAGTTGTACGTCTGGTTAGGGCGGCTAGGTATTTAAACCTAAGGACACACAGTCCCGGACACCCAGTCCTGAACACGCAGCTCAGGACACTCAGTCCTCACCGTATTCCCCTTGAGCTAAGGTCACACAGACCTCGCCCAATTACTCGTGGTAAGTCTTCAGGTGACTTCCAAACCTTCACAGACTCGGTCACTCGGCGATCCATAATTTCCTCTTGGATGCTCTAGACCATGATGCAGGATCAATCTCTTCAGTGATGCTCAATCACTTTGGGTTTGTAGGTGTTTGGGTTTGGGTTTTCCTCACTTGATGATTTTCACTCAAAGTCCTCGGAGGATGGGATGCTCACAAATGACAAGTGCCAGTTTCTCTTGGAGCAGCCAACCAGCTAGTGGTTGTAGGGGGCGGCTATTTATAACCTAGGGAGCAGCCCGACATGATAAGACATAAATTCCCTTCAATGATATGACCGTTAGGTGGGTAGATATTTTGGGACAACTGGCGCATAGCACAGCAATGGTCGGAATTTTGAGTATCAAATTCCTTAGGGCTATCATGTTCCTCACTGTGTAGGCAATCCGCACTAGCGAATCCCTAACTCCTCAGTTAGAACAAATTCCTCAGAGACCAGAAGAACTTCGTCTCTGTCACTGAAGAAATTGACTGAACTATATGATATTTCCAATGGCTTCACTCGAAGGGATTGGTAGGTGTAGGATTTGAATTGAGCATCACTTGGAAATTTTTCCTTGGTATTTCCTCGACCCCCTTTAATAGTAGGGTGTTTCCTATGACTCAAGAAAGAGAAAATGAAACTACGAAAACAAAAGTCTTCACGCTTCATGTTCCTCGAATGAATACTAAGTCTTCAGGATCACACCAATTTCTTCACTTTCAAAGTCTTCAAAAAATCTTCAAAAATCCAAAGTCTTCAGTCGAAGATCTTCATTTTTAGGGGCCGACTTTCTCTGTAAATATCAAACTCCTCATAGACTTATAGACCTGTGTACACTCACAAACGCATCAGTCCCTTAACCTATAAGTCTTCAATACACCAAAATCACTAAGGGGCACTAGATGCACTTACAATCTCCCCCTTTTTGGTGATTGATGACAATATAGGTTAAGTTTTCAATGGGGATAAACATATGAAGTGTAAATACTGAAATTGAGGAATTTGATTGCAAGATATAGAAGAACTCCGCCTGAAGATGTGCATAGTGAGGAATTTGCTTTTGAAGCAATGCACACTTTGAAGAGTAGAATCATGGAGATCACCCCATATATCTTTTAATTCATACACGCATTTAACATATAATATGAAGAATTTGAAATGAATGATGAAATATGGTGACTGATGTAATTCATCATGCGTGCATTAACATTAACGAGGAATAAGCATGCAGAAAAACTCAGCAAAAGTATCAGACCACCATAGAGTTTAAGTTTACAACTCGATCCAGCAAAGTCTTCAAAAGAACGAGAGTTGTAAATTAGAAAAAAAATGCCCATATATGTAGACCCGCTTGAAGACTAACTCAAATTTCTCACCCTTTGTCATCGAATGACCAAAAGGATCGAAAATGAGGACTAACGCCCCTGAAGAATATCAAGTTGATGGAGGAGCGCCATCGTTGTTGGGGTTGTTGGTTGTTGTAGGGCCTGCAGCAGTGTCGTCCAAGTCTTCAAACTCATCGGTGTCGCGGGATGAAGAATATGAGCTGGCCACCAAGGAAGGAACTTTGACTTTCTTGAATTTCTTCACCGGGGGTGCAGACCAATCAAAGTTCTCCTTGAGACCCATTTGCTTCAGATCTTCTTCACCATACAGATGTCATAAGATAGCCCAGGTGCGACCGAAAACTTCATGGAGGTAGTAATGATGTTTCTTCATTGCAGTATGTGTAGCAGTCATGTTGTGAAGAAGAGAACCAAACTGACGCTTAACCCATTTATGGTTTCGATCCACCTTCTAGTGAAGACTAAGAAGCAGCTCATGGTCAGTCATCACCCTGGGAGCTGTGGCTTGAGGATTTGGCTTGGATGCATGTGCAGCAGAATCATGAGTGGTAGAGTCATCATTGGTGGAATAAGATGCAACTTTGTGAAACTGACCATCGAATGGACGAATGCCTTCATCAATGACAGTAGGTGCATTGCCCTTTTCATTAGCTGAGGAATAACTCTGCTTGAGGACTTCAATTGGGGGCAGGTAGCTGAGGTGATTCTGAAAGTCAGCCTTATAGTTTAGTGAAGACGTTGTTCTGAGGAATCTCATAATCCAAGGAGCATAAGGCTTCAACTCAATCAGAGAGAGTGCAACATTTGCCAGAGTCCTCATGAAGAAATCATGATAATTGACAGGAATGCCATGTATGGTGTTGAATAGTAGATTCTTCATGATGCCAACAATTTCCTCATCAGACGAGTCGTGGCCTTTGATAGGACTCATTGTCCTCGCCAGAATGCGATAGACTGTTCTGGGCACATATAGCAATTCCTTCACGAGGAATTTGGTCCTTGGCGCTTGACCGGGCTTTAGGGGCTTCATTAGCACTTGCATGTAATGGGAAGTGAGTTCAGGCTACTGGTACGGATAGCGAGCTCCTTCAAGGGGTGGACTGATGGGCAGGGCGTGAAGTAATTCAGAGGCCGGTGCTTTATAATGAGTGTTATTGGTCATCCAGTCCAATACCCAAGTGTTGATATCATCAGGATCACCTATGATGTGCAGTGTAGCGTAGAACTAAAGAATAAGCTCTTCATTCCAATCAACAATATCAGAGCAAAAGTTGAGGAGGCCTGCGTCATGAAGCACACCGAGGACAGGAGAGAAGCAAGGCAGTGATTCCATGTCCACATGAGGAATATGCTTGTGGTAGAAGACTTTATCCTTGTTGAAAAGCAGTGAAGAATAGAACTTGGCCTAGCTAGCAGTCCAGAAGCATTTCCTCCTAAGACGAGCAAAGTCATAAGGATTATAGTCCATGAAGAATACATGCTCGCAGAATAAGTCATCAGCCTTGATTTTTTGCTTCTTTGAGAAGGGATCCTTTGGCTTGGGGTGAGGAGTGTCCGTCAATTGCATCACAACCTCAGGGATCTCGATCTCAGGTTTCGCGGGCTGAGGAATTTTAGGTTCTTCTTTAGTGGCAGCCTGGGACTTCAATTCTTCATTTACATTTTTTCAGCACTAGTGGCTGGAATCTCTTCATGGACAGATGGTGTGGCACGAGGTTCTTCAGATCCCATTTGTACTTCAGTAGTGATATGGGACTGAGGAATTTGTTGTAGGGGTGTGAACAAAGGAGAATTGGGATGCTGACTTTCCCAAAAGTTATCGTTCAACACTGGAGTTGTGCATCCAATGTACGCATCTTCGTCTTCATTCATTTCTTCAACGCCAGCCTCTTCAGCAGTGAACTGAGGCATGGGCAATGAGACTATTGGGGTTGAAGGGATTGCATCCGCTTCAATTTCTTCATCCAACTGCTCTGAGGAAGCAGCAGAAGGAATGTCTACATCGGATCCGCTTGGGATCATGTATTCTTCATCAAAAGGAACAAGGTCCTTTGATGGCATAGATGAGACATGAACAACATCAATTGGATTTTCAAATGAGCTGATCAGTGGCTTCATTTTCTTCGGAGCTGAAGAATCTGATGCAGTTGATGCCTTCCTTTTCTTCAAAGCTGCACGCTCTGCAGCCTTGGTCTTCTTCACATATGATGCAGATGGAAGGATCAGAGATGGTGTAGGTGGAGGAGGAGCAGAGGAATTTGGTTCAAGATCTTCAGGCACAACTGATGCAGTTGCCCTGACTTCTTCATTTTCATCAGGGCAACACTAGTGGTTGCCCTGGCAATTTCTTCAGCGGCTGGAATGCAGTCATCAACCCCGGTACTAGCATTTTCTTCAGCAGCCTGAGTATCATCAGCGGTGCTGGCATTTTCTTCAGTAGGCTGAGCAGATGCTTCAACCTGAGGTTTTTCTTGTTGCGTTGGGGCTACAACATTGGAAGTGAACTGTTCAGTTAGTTTCACAAAACGGACCTTGGCTCCCAGCCAATCAGCGCGGTATGCGACAAATTCATCACTGAGTTTCTTGATCTTAGATTGAATAGTGACAAGTTCTTCAGTTGTCATAGAGACAACGTTTTTATTCAGGAAGCGCTCCTTTTTGTACTGCGCTTTCTTCAACCGCCTGGCCTTTTCAAATTTCCATTTTTCTTCCTGAATGAAGTGAGTCAACATATGACTTTGGCTAGGAGTCATCTTGAAGTCAGGCATAGGAGTGTTGGGGTCCTTGTGCCAGAGATCAATGTAATCAAGGATCAATTTTGGATCCAAAAGCAGAGGCACACTTGTGCCTTTGGCACGTGGCGAGATGCACATGTGCTGAGGATTTTGACGGAGGAGCTGAGGACTTTGGAGGAGCTGGTGCGGCTTGAGGAATTGGCCGTGAGGGCTTTGAAGAATCTGGCCGTGAGGGCATTGCTGAGGAACTTGGTCGTGAGGGCATTGGGGTTGAAGCACTTGGCTTATGAGCCGGCTTCTTTGGCATGGCCTTCTTTGGCTTGCTTGCAGAGGCCTCAGCAGTGGCAGCAGCAGCAGAGTCTTAATTAAATTTCCTCACTGCTTCCTTAGCTACTATGGCTAGCTTGGCCTGGCGCTTGGCCCATTCATCGGGATAATCCTCACCACGCTTGAGGCTGGTGGGATCAGCTACTTGCCCAGGTGTCAACAGAGGTCTTGGGCATGGAGGATTAAGAGCGAATTTCTTCATATACTTGGGAGTAACATATATGTATTCCCTCCATTCCCGTGCCCATCTCCTCTCTATCCTTTGGATGTGCACTTTGCGCTCATTGTTAGTTTCCTTTCCATGGGTGGCCTCATCAGGAGTGCAATAATCCTTGTATATATCCTCAGGGATTTCAAACACAGTGTTGACTTCCAGCTTCTTTCCTCCCTTATGAGGTTTCTTGCCATCTTCCATTTTCTTCAGCTGAGGGTTTTGAACGATTGAGTTCTCTGAAGAGGTATGCAACTTTTCTTCGAGGAATGCTGCAAATGAGTTAAGTTGATGAGAACCTAATGATTCAGCAGCGGACATGTTTACTTGTGAACATAGTATAGTTGCGAGGAATTTGGAGAGGTCATATGCGTTCTCAGAAGATTTTGCAATAAGAACAAGTTTGAGGAATTTGACCGGATGAATCTTGAGGAATTTCACTAAGCGTTCTTTGACTTAGGTTCTAGAGTTGTACAGATTTGAAAATCCACACAATTGAGGAATCTTGAAGAAAAATTTGCTTAGAGAAAGAGATCAAGAACAGATGATATGTGAGGACTAGGGACTTTTCTGTAAAAACTGCAGTCTCTAGAAAAATGCTAAATTCGCAGATCTGGGAAAAAACATGACACGGGCCGAAACTTGAGGGCTGGCCCAACAGGACGAAAAAACAGAGGGGCGCTGTGGTGAGGGTTCTCACCCTGGGCCAAGATCTGGCCCTCTCGGTGGGAGAGAGGCCAACGGGGCTGGCCGGGCGCGCTGGGCCTTGCTGGATCTGGGCCACGCGCAGGGCAGCGGTCAACGCCGGCGTGCGGCGGCAGCGGCAGCGGCCGAACTCCAGCAAGGGCGGCGTACGGGGAAACGGCGACGGGCGCGGCCGGCGAGGTCGGGATCGTGTCGCAGGGCCCTGGATCCAACGGAGGAGTTCTTGACGATGCCGACACGGAGTTTGGACGTGGCGCGGGCGGAGGTTGACTTCGGCGGAACTCCGGCGGAGGCGCGCGCTGGCGGGCGATGCAAGATCCGGCGTGGTGGGTGGCAGGCGGCTCTGGCGCGAGGACGAGGGAGCAGGTCGGGGTGGATCCGAGCGGGGTCGGCTCCTCTTGTGGCCGGCAACGGGAAGGTGAGCAGCGCGGGCGGCACTCCAGCGAAGCACCGGCGAGGAGCGGGCGACACACGGGCGATGGAGCGGAACGGGCTTCGGCGGCGCAACGCGGGCTCCCTCTGGGCCCAGATCTGGCCCGGGGTGGGCCTGCTGCGGGCCGGGAGGGCCACGGGGAGGTGGGAGGAGGCCAAGGGCGACGTGGCCTCACATGAGTGGCTGCGGGCGGCCTGGCGGGGTTAGGTGGCGCGCATCGGTTGGTCCAGGGTGCGACGGCGGCGGCGCCAAGTGGATGGTCGCGGAAATGGAGGAGAAGGTGGGAGGTGGTGGCGGATGATGATTGGGGGGCGCGGAAATTGAGGAGGAAGGGAAGGAATGTCCAGATTTGGAAGGATGGGGTTCTATTTATAGCAGGGGAGGCTAGGGTTTGGTCTAGGGGTGGTTTGGGGCCGTTCCAGAGCCTCCGATCGCGATCCGACGGTTCCGGTCGGAGGGTGGATTTATTGGGCTTCAGGTGGGCTGATTGTGACTGTGTAGAAGGCCGAGGTTTGCGGGAGAGAAGAGAGAGAGAGAGTGCAGCCCGACAACTATTTCCGGAGACTGAAAACGTCCGACGTTTGACCGACTATAATGCCGCTATAGTTATCCGTTGGGCGTCAAACGGACTCCGAATGCGATGAAATTTCGCAGGCGTTCTACTAAGAACATAACAACACTGCATGCCAACTTTCAACCCATTCTGAGAACATTTTTCGGCCACTTATAAAATACTATTTCGGAGGTGTCGCGGGCGCGTACAAATGTGTCTGGGCTCAGAATGGACAACGGAGAGAACTGGGGAACCCGGACGGATGCAAATTTTGAAAACATGATGATGCAATGCACATGATGACATGACAAGATGCAACACGTAAGAGAAAGACAAGGCAACAACAGCAAATAACTGGAAGACACCTGGCACAACAGTCTCGGGGCGTTACAAGTGATCACAGCTCTGTGCCCACCCATGAGGCCGGCGGTGAAGGTGGGTTGCATGGCACCGTGGATGTCCATGTCTAGGACTACCCCACCAACTCCAGGTTCCAGGTTGCAGCGGGGGGTTCAAAAAATGGCTCCTCCTTGGCCTCCAGCTCGCGTATGGCCACATCGTCGGCACCCGAAAGTGCCATCATCATGTCGAGGCAGTCGTGCTGGGCACGGTCGTACTCCCTCTCAGAGTCCTAGAGCACCCTCCTCATGAGCCCGCCTCCTTTTCGATGGGGATGGTGGGAGCTGGTGGTGGAAAGGATGACGAGGGAAGGGCGTGGGACTGCGCACGCACCCGCGCACAGTCGTGTGACCTGGGCGGGCTGAGAGCACGCACACGGCTAGCAGATCACGCCCATGGTGGGCTTGGATCACGACCGGCAAAAACCGCCTACCGATGCAGGTCGTGCTCGTCCCGTAACCAGGTGTCCCACACGGGAGAATCTGTTGGGAAACATAGCATGCAATTTCAAAAAAAAACTACGCTCACGCAAGATCTATGTAGGAGATGCATAACAATGAGAGGGGGAGAGTGTGTCTATGTACCCTCGTAGACCGAAAGCGGAAGCGTTTGACAACGTGGTTGATGTAGTCGAACTTCTTCTCGTTCCGACCGATCAATCACCGAACGTACGACACCTCTGAGTTCTGCACACGTTCAGCTCAATGATGTCCCTCGAACTCTTGATCCAGCAAAGTGTCGAGGAAGTAGATGAGTTCCGTCAGCACGACGGCGTGGTGACGGTGATGGCGATGTGATCCGCACAGGGCTTCGCCTACTACGAGAAAATGACTGAGGGTGTAATCTGTGGAGGGAGGCGCCCCACACAGCTAACAGAAGTTGATCTGTCTTCTAGGTGCGCCCCTCATATATATAGGTGGGAGGGAGAGGGGGCAGCCAAGGGGGTGCCCCAAGTAGGAGGAATCCTACTTGGGGGCCTTGTCTAATTCGACCCCCTTTCCTTTTTCACCGAAGGAGGAAGGAAAGAGGAGGGAGGAGGGAAGGAAGGGGAGGCCGAATCCCTCCTCTTCCTTCTCTCTTATCCCCTTTCCTTTACCCTCTAGTGCGGCCCATGTGGGGGCGCAATAGCCCATGCTGGCTTCTGCGTTTCCCCTCTTGGCCCATTAGGCCCATATCTTTGCCAGGGGGTACCCGGAACCCCTTTTTGGTGACCCGATATGTACCCGGTACCCCCGGAACACTTCCCGTGTCCGAATACTGTCGTCCTATATATATCAATCTTTACCTCTCGACCATTTCGTGACTCCTCGTCATGTCCGTGATCTCATCCGGGACTCCGAACAACATTCGGTCACCAAAACACATAACTCATACAATACAAAATCGTCATCGAACGTTAAGCGTGCGGACCCTACGGGTTCGAGAACTATGTAGACATGATCGAGACACCTCTCCGGTCAATAACCAATAGTGGAACCTGGATGCTCATATTGGCTCCTACATATTCTACGAAGATCTTTATTGGTCGAACCGTAATGACAACATATGTTATTCCCTTTGTCATCGGTATGTTACTTGCCCGAGATTAGATCGTCGGTATCTTCATAGCTAGTTCAATATCATTACCGGCAAGTCTCTTTACTCGTTCCATAATACATCATCCCGCAACTAACTCATTTGTCACATTGCTAGCAAGGCTTCTTATGATGTGTATTACCGAGAGGGCCCAGAGATACCTCTCCGATACTTGGAGTGACAAATCCTAATCTCGATCTATGCCAACCCGACAAACACCTTCGGACATACATGTAGAGCATCTTTATAATCACCCAGTTACGTTATGACGTTTGATAGCACACAAGGTATTCCTCCGGTATCCGGGAGTTGCATAATATCATAGTCGAAGGAATATGTATTTGACATGAAGAAAGCAATAGCAATAAAACTGAATGATCAATATGCTAAGCTAATGGGTGGGTCTTGTCCATCACATCATTCTCCTAATGATGTGATCATGTTCATCAAATGACAACACATGTCTATGGTTAGGAAACTTAACCATCTTTGACTAACAAGCTAGTCTAGTAGAGGCTTACTAGGGACACAATGTTTTGTCTATGTATCCACACATGTATCAAGTTTCTGGTTAATACAATTCTATCATGAATAATAAACATCTATCATGATATAAGGAAATATAAAATAACAACTTTATTATTGCCTCTAGGGCATATTTCCTTCAGTCTCCCACTTGCACTAGAGTCAATAATCTAGTTCACATCGCCATGTGATTTAACACCAATAGTTCACATCTTTATGTGATTAACACCCATAGTTCACATTGCTATGTGCCCAACACCCAAAGGGTTTACTAGTCAATAATCTAGTTCACATCATTATGTGATTAACACCCAGAGAGTACTAAGGTGTGATCATATTTTGCTTGTGAGAGAAGTTTAGTCAATGGGTCTGCCACATTTAGATCCGTATGTATTTTGCAAATTTTATGTCTACAATGCTCTGCATGGAGCTACTCTAGCTAATTGCTCTAACTTTCAATATGTATCCAGATTGAGACTCAGAGTCATCTGGATCGGTGTAAAAGCTTGCATCGATGTAACTCTTTACGAGAACTCTTTGTCACCTCCATAACCGAGAGAATTTTCCTTAGTCCTCTAAGGATAATTTTGATTGTTGTCTAGTGATCCACTATTGGATTACTTTGGTTCCTCCGTGCTAAACTTATAGCAAGGCACACATCAGGTCTGGTACATAGCATAGCATACATGATAGTGTTGGGGAACGTAGTAATTTCAAAAAAATTCTACGCACACACAAGATCATGGTGATGCATAGCAACGAGAGGGGAGAGTATCGTCCATGTACCCTCGTAGACCGTAAGCGGAAGCGTTATGAGAACGTGGTTGATGTAGTCGTGCGTCTTCACGATCCGATCGATCCAAGTACCGAACGCACAACACCTCTGAGTTCAGCACACGTTCAACTCGATGACGTCCCACGAACTCCGATCCGGCAGAGCTTCATGGGAGAGTTCCGTCAGCACGACGACGTGATGATGGTGATGATGTTGCTACCGACGCAGGGCTTCACCTAAGGAGAGGAGGAATCCTCTTCCTACTAGGAAGGGGATTCATCCTTTCCTAGTCCAACTAGGAAGAGGGAAGGGGAAAGGAAAGAGAGGGAGAGGGAAAGAGGGGCCGCGCCCCCTCCCCTAGTCCAATTCGGACTCCCCATGGGAGGGGGCGCGCCACCTCCTGGTCTGCAGCCCTCTCTCTCTTCCCTCAGGCCCACTAAGGCCCAATACTTCCCCGGGGGGTTCCGGTAACCCCTCCGGCACTCCGGTTTTCTCCGAAATCATCCGGAACACTTCCGGTCTCCGAATATAGCCGTCCAATATATCAATATTTACGTCTCGATCATTTCGAGACTCCTCTTCATGTCCGTGATCACATACGGGACTCCGAACTACCTTTAGTACATCAAAACACATAAACTCATAATACCGATCGTCACTGAACGTTAAGCGTGTGGACCCTACGGGTTCGAGAACTATGTAGACATGACCGAGACTCGTCTCCGGTCAATAACCAATAGCGGAACCTGGATGCTCATATTTGTTCCTACATATTCTACGAAGATCTTTATCGCTCAAACCGCATAACAACATATGTTGTTCCCTTTGTCATCGGTATGTTACTTGCCCGAGATTCGATCGTCAGAATCTCAATACCTAGTTCAATCTCGTTACCGGCAAGTCTCTTTACTCGTTCCGTAATACATCATCCTGCAACTAACTCATTAGTCACAATGCATGCAAGGCTTGTAGTGATGTGCATTACCGAGAGGGCCCAGAGATACCTCTCCGACAATCGGAGTGACAAATCTAATCTTGATCTATGCCAACTCAACAAGCACCATCGGAGACACCTATAGAGCACCTTTATAATCACCCAGTTATGTTGCGACGTTTGGTAGCACACAAAGTGTTCCTCAGGTACCCGGGAGTTGCATAATCTCATAGTGATAAGAACATGTATAAGTCATGAAGAAAGCAATAGCAACAAAATAAACGATCATTGTGCTAAGCTAACGGATGGGTCAAGTCAATCACATCATTCTCTAATGATGTGACCCCGTTAATCAAATGACAAATCATGTCTATGGTTAGGAAACATAACCATCATTGATTCAACGAGCTAGTCAAGTAGAGGGAAACTAGTGACACTCTATTTGACTATATATTCACACATGTACTAAGTTTCCGGTTAATACAATTCTAGCATGAATAATAAACATTTATCATGATATAAGGAAATATAAATAACAACTTTATTATTGCCTCTAGGGCATATTTCCTTCAGTCTCCCACTTGCACTAGAGTCAATAATCTAGATTACACGGTAATGATTCTAACACCCATGGAGTCTTGGTGCTGATCATGTTTTGCTCGTGAGAGAGGCTTAGTCAATGGGTCTGCAACATGCAGATCCATATGTATCTTGCAAATCTCTATGTCTCCTTCCTTGACTTGATCGCGGATGGAATTGAAGCATCTCTTGATGTGCTTGGTTCTTTTGTGAAATCTGGATTCCTTTGCCAAGGCAATTGCACCAGTATTGTCACAAAAGATTTTCATTGGACCCGATGCACTAGGTATGACACCTAGATCGGATATGAACTCCTTCATTTGCTGCTTCCGAAGCAGCTATGTACTCCGCTTCACACGTAGATCCTGCCATGACGCTTTGCTTAGAACTGCACCAACTGACAGCTCCACCGTTCAATAAAAACACTTATCCGGTTTGTGACTTAGAGTCATCCGGATCAGTGTCAAAGCTTGCATCGACGTAACCATTTATGATGAGCTCTTTGTCACCTCCATAAACGAGAAACATATCCTTAGTCCTTTTCAGGTATTTCAAGATGTTCTTGACCGCTGTCTAGTGATCCACTCCTGGATTACTTTGGTACCTCCCTGCTAAGCTAATAGCAAGGCACACATCAGGTCTGGTACACAGCATTGCATACATGATAGAGCCTATGGCTGAAGCATAGGGAACATATTTCATTTTCTCTAAATCTTCTTTAGTGGTCGGGTATTGAGTCTGACTCAACTTCACACCTTGTAATACAGGCAAGAACCCTTTCTTTGCTTGATCCATTTTGAACTTCTTCAAAACTTAATCAAGGTATGTGTAACGCCCTCGATGCGGCTATATCTCCCACGTGTTGAAGCATGACTTAGAGGCATAACCGCATTGAAAGCAATGTCACAAGTGAGGTAATCTTCACATAACCCATGTAATACATAAGGGAAAGAGATACATAGTTGGCTTACAATCATCACTTCACACAATTACATGAATAAAGCATTACAACAACCAAATACAATCAAGGTCCGACTACGGAACCAAAATAAAAGAAGAACCCCAAAAGCGATAAAGGTCCCCGATCGACCCCAACTGGGCTCCACTACTGATCAACTAGAACGAAACAACATAAAGGACAAGATCTTCAGCGAGCTCCTCCTGAGCTTGGTTGCATCATCTGCACGGACTCATCGGCACCTGCAAGCTGGTTTTGGAAGTATCTGTGAGTCACGGGGACTCAGCAATCTCGTACCCTCGCGATCAAGACTATTTAAGATTATGGGTAAGGTAAAGGTATGAGGTGGAGCTGCAGCAAGCGACTAGCATATATGGTGGCTAACATACGCAAATGAGAGCGAGAAGAGAAGGCAAAGCACGTTCGAGAAATCTATGATCAAGAAGTGGTCCTAAAACAACCTACGTCCAGCATAACTCCAACACCGTGTTCACTTCCCGGACTCCGCCGGAAAGAGACAATCACGGTTACACACGCGGTTGATGCATTTTAATTAAGGTCAACTTCAGGTTTTCTACAACCGGACATTAACAAATTCCCATCTGCCCATAACCGCGGGCACGGCTTTCGAAAGTTCAAAACCCTGCAGGGGTGTCCCAACTTAGCCCATGACAAGCTCTCATGGTCAACGAAGGAATAGACCTCCTCCCGAGACATTCCGATCAGACTCGGTATCCCGGTTCTACAAGACATCCTCGACAATGGTAAAACAAGTCCAACAAGACCACCCGATGCGCCAACATCCCGATAGGAGCTGCACATATCTCGTTCTCAGGGCACACCGGATAAGCTAAGCATACGGGAGCCAACGTAACCCAAGTTGCCAAAGGACGGCCCCGCACGGTGCTCTGGGTTGGACCAACACTTAGACAAGCACTGGCCCGGGGGGGTTAAAATAAGATGACCCTCGGGATGCGCGACTCCCAAGGGAAAAAGGCTAGGTGGCGAATGGTAAAACCAAGGTTGGGTCTTGCTGAAGGAGTTTTATTCAAAGCGAACTGTCAAGGGGTTCCCATTATAACCCAACCGCGTAAGGAACGCAAAATCCGGGAACATAACACCGATATGACGGAAACTAGGGCGGCAAGAGTGGAACAAAACACCAGGCATAAGGCCGAGCCTTCCACCCTTTACCAAGTATATAGATGCATTAATTAAATAAAATATGTTGTGATATCCCAACAAGTAAACATGTTCCAACAAGGAACAACATTTCCATATTCCAACAAGGAACAAACTTCAATCTTCACCTGCAACTAACAACGCTATAAGAGGGGCTGAGCAAAGCGGTAACATAGCCAAACAACGGTTTGCTAGGACAAAGTGGGTTAGAGGCTTGGTTCAACAATATGGGAGGCATGATAAGCAAGTGGTAGGTATCGCAGCATAGGCATAGCAAAAGAGCGAGCAACTAAGCAAGCAAAGATAGAAGTGATTTCGAGGGTATGATCATCTTGCCTGAAATCCCGCAAGAAAGAAGAACGAGTCCATGAAGAAGACAAACGGACGTAGTCGAACGAATCCTCCCAACACGATGTTATCGGAACCAACCCGAAGGAGCAACACCGGAAAGGAGCAAACAACATAGTAAAACAACCAACACATGAACATGGTATGATATGCGGGATGCGGGATGCGGTATGCGGTATGCGATGCATATGCATGATTTGACAAGAGATGAATGAACCTGGCCTCAACTTGGGAATCCAAGTGTGCCACTGGAAAGATGAGATGAAATCGCTTGAAAACGATATAAAGAACTCCGGAAACGGAGTTACGGTTTGGAAATGGCAAGCAATTCAAATATGACACCGGTCTGCGATTAACAGCAAGTAGCCATCTAAATGCAACAAGATGAACATGCTACAGCACCCAAACATGGGAACAAAATACATGGCAGGGATGCATTCATGATACTTAACAAAAGTCTAGCACTGAGCTACGGCCAATTCATACATTAACAGGTTCAAACAAGCATGGCAAAAATGCATATGGTAAACAGATTTCAGACTTGGTGAAATTAACACTTGTCTGAAAATTCAGATCAGATAGCACTCTTCGGAGCAACAAAACTACATGCTACAGGACCTGAACATGGAAAAGTAAAGCATGGCATGGAGCTAGTCAAAGAGCTTAACAAAAGTCCCTTAGTGACCTTGAGCCAAAAGGGATCAGAAAATACAATTGCAAGCATGTGAACATGGCAAAAGCATAATCAGATCACAGACTTAGTGAAAACTGGAGCATGCTGAAACAGATATTAAGTAGGCATGTTTACGAGCACGATGCACTCACTACAGAGCAAGTCATGACAATCTAAGCATACACCCATCAAGAATACACATTATACAAGCTAGACATGGCAAGAACAATAACATAGCATGCACGGATCAACTACAACACCCTTGGCAAAATCGCTAACAAGTAGACAATCTGCCCAGATTCACAAAATGACAAAAGTAGAGCTCGATTGACTCAAGCTAGGGTGCTCCATAATTGCAAACAAAGACATGGATGGATAGAGCACTACAAGATTAACAAAACATCCTTACTGATCATCCTCAAAAGAGGCACGGATCACTAGGAAACAACATGAACATATGGCATAATGAGATAAACAGACCAAGGACTTAGTGGAAATGCTAAGTCCCTGAAATCAGCATTAACAAGTGCCCCACTTTGCAGGCTTGTGCTAGTCACCACACACATCACAAAAATACATAGTTTGCACCTCTGGAAAGATGGCAAGGCATATAACAAAACTCATGAAGAGCTCATGGGCATATCATGCACACAATAATCATGGCAAAAATGACAAATAACTAAATGGAGCAGCACATCTGACAATTATCTCAAGTATCCCTCTTCTAACAGCATTTCGGGCATCAAGATGAACTCAAATGAAAATGATGCAATGTAATGAAATGATGTACTCTTTGAGACAAACATTTTGATATGCTATATGCGCAAAACGGAGTTACGGATGCAAAGTTATGGCACGATGAACAGGGCATATGAATCTGGAAACTTCGGGGACTTAGTGGTTTTTCAGTGAGCGCCAAATAGTAAAAGTCGCACGGGGGCAGAGGATAGGGGTTTGCTCACCCTGGGCTTCGCCCATGCGAAGAGGAGGCGGCCTGGGCCAGAGGAGAGGAAGGCGGCCCAAGCGAGCGAGGGCGTCGTCCTCCTCGCGCCTGGCGCACGAACAGGAACAGGGGCGGCGACGCCCTAGGTCAACGGCGGCGCAATCGTTGACTCTGGCAGACGGGCACCACGGGGAGCTACGAGAATGGGCGGATCCCGAGGAGAGGGTGCCCGATCCGAGCTCGGAGGGACTCCAGACGACGGCAGGAGCGGATCGAGGCGGCGGCGCGATCCCTGTCAAAGTGCAGAGAGAGAGAGAGGTAAGGAGAGACCGATCCAGGGCAGAACGAGATGGGGCGGCGCGGTGGTCGGCGACCTGGTGTAGGCGGCGCGGTGGTCGGCGGCGAACACGGCGACTGAGGTGGCGGCGGCGAGGCGCGCCTCGGCGGAAGGAGATACCGGGCGAGGATCCGACGAAGGCTCGCTGGAGTTCCACAACGGCGGCGGGGCGCAATAGTGAAGGCAGCTTGCGGGCTGCGCGGCGGCGGAGCAGGCCCGGTTCGGCTCGGCGTGGGCCGGATCCGGGCATGGCGGGCCCGTGCGGCGGGGAAGTGGGCGCGGGGACGCGTGGCGGCATCCGGTTGGGCGAGGGCGGCGGCTGGCTGACGTGGCACGCTCCGATTGGCCGGGACGGCGTGGAGGGGAGCGGCGGACATGTCCGGCGCGGAAGCGGACGTGTCCGTCGGCGCGAGAAGGTGGAATCTAGGGTTTCGTCCGCGAAAATGGACGGGGAGGGCATATTTATAGGCACAGGGAGCTAGGAGAGTCCAAATGAGGTGTGGTTTGCGGCCACGCAATCGTGATCGAACGACCGAGAGGATGGAAGGGGTTTTGGGCCAACTTGGAGGGGTGTTGGGCTGCAACACACATGAGGCCTTTTCGGTCCCCCGGTTAACCGTTGGAGCATCAAACGAAGTCCAAATGGTACGAAAACTTGACAGGCGGTCTACCGGTAGTAAACCAAGGCCGCTTGGCAAGTCTCGGTCCCATCCGGAAATGTTTAATCCCCACACATGAGAAGAAGGTAGAAAGGACCACCGGAGGAGAACGGAGCGCCGGATTGCAAAACGGACAACGGAGAAAATGCTCGGATGCATGAGACGAACATGTATGCAAATGAAATGCACATGATGACATGATATGCAATGCATGACAAGCAAGAAATGACAAGGCAACAACAGCGAATAACTGGACGACACCTGGCACATCGGTCTCGGGGCGTTACAGTATGTGCTTTGTGAAAGTCCAATTATGTGTCTTGATCAATCTCTATAGATCTTGATTCCCAATATATAAGCAGCTTCACCGAGGTCTTTCTTTGAAAAACTCTTATTCAAGTATCCCTTTATGCTATCCAGAAATTCTATATCATTACCAATCAACAATATGTCCTCCACATATAATATTAGAAATGCTACAGAGCTCCCACTCACTTTCTTGTAAACACAGGCTTCTCCAAAAGTCTGTATAAAACCATATGCTTTGATCACTCTATCAAAACATTTATTCCAACTCCGAGATGCTTGCACCAGTCTATAGATGGATCGCTGGAGCCTGCACACTTTGTTAGTTCCCTTTGGATCGATAAAACCTTCAAGTTGCATCATATACAACTCTTCTTCGAGAAATCCATTCAGGAATGCAGTCTTTACGTCCATTTGCCAAATTTCATAATCATAAAATGCGGCAATTGCTAACATGATTTGGACGGACTTAAGCATCGCTACGTGTGAGAAGGTCTCATCGTAGTCAACTCCTTGAACTTGTCGAAAACCTTTCGCAACAAGTCGAGCTTTGTAGACAGTAACATCACCATCAACATTTGTCTTCTTTTTGAAGATCCATTTATTCTCGATGGCTTGTCGATCATCGGGCAAGTCAACCAAAGTACACACTTTGTTCTCATACATGGATCCCATCTCAGATTTCATGGCCTCAAGCCATTTTGCGAAATCTGGGCTCATCATCGCCTCCTCATTGTTCGTAGGTTCGTCATGGTCAAGTAACATGACTTCCAGAACAGGATTACCATACCACTCTAGTGAGGATCTTACTTTGGTTGACCTACGAGGTTCGGTAGTAACTTGATTTGAAGTTCATGATCTTCATCATTAGCTTCCTCACTAATTGGTGTAGGAGTCATAGGAACAGATTTCTGTGATGAACTACTTTCCAATAAGGGAGCAGGTACAGTCACCTCATCAAGTTCTACTTTTCTCCCACTCACTTCTTTCGAGAGAAACTCCTTCTCTAGAAAGGATCCATTCTTAGCAACGAATGTCTTGCCTTCGGATCTGTGATAGAAGGTGTACCCAACAGTCTACTTTGGGTATCCTATGAAGACACATTTCTCCGAGTTGGGTTCGAGCTTATCAGGTTGAAGCTTTTTCACATAAGCATCACAGCCCCAAACTTTAAGAAACGACAACTTTGGTTTCTTGCCAAACGACAGTTGATAAGGTGTCGTCTCCACGGATTTAGATGGTGCCCTATTTAACGTGAATGCAACCGTCTCTAAAGCATAACCCCAAAAAGATAGCGGAAAATCAGTAAGAGACATCATAGATCGCACCATATCTAGTAAAGTACGATTACGACGTTCGGACACACCATTACGCTGTGGTGTTTCGGGTGGCGTGAGTTGCGAAATTATTCCGCATTGTTTCAAATGAAGACCAAACTCGTAACTCAAATGTTCTCCTCCACGATCAGATCGTAGAAACTTTATTTTCTTGTTACGATGATTTTCCACTTCACTCTGAAATTCTTTGAACTTTTCAAATGTTTCAGACTTATGTTTCATCAAGTAGATATACCCATATCTGCCCAAATCATATGTGAAGGTGAGAAAATAACGATACCCGTCGCGAGCCTCAATATTCATCGGACCACATACATCAGTATGTATGATTTCCAACAAATCTGTAGCTCGCTCCATAGTTCCGGAGAACGGTGTTTTAGTCATCTTTCCCATGAGGCATGGTTCGCAAGTACCAAGTGATTCATAATCAAGTGATTCCAAAAGTCCATCAGAATGGAGTTTCTTTAAGCGCTTTACACAAATATGACCTAAACGGCAGTGCCACAAATAAGTTGCACTATCATTATGAACTCTGCATCTTTTTGCTTCAATATTATGAATATGTGTATCACTACTATCGAGATTCATCAAGAATAGACCACTCTTCAAGGGTGCATGATCATAAAAGATATTACTCATATAAATAGAACAACCATTATTCTCAGATTTAAATGAATAACCGTCTCGCATCAAACAAGATCCAGATATAATGTTCATGCTCAACGTTGGCACCAAATAACAATTATTCAGGACTAAAACTAATCCCGATGGTAGATGTAGAGGTAGTGTGCCGACCGCGATCACATCGACTTTGGAACCATTTCCCACATGGATCGTCACCACGTCCTTAGACAATCTTTGCTTAATCTGTAGTCCCTGTTTCGAGTTGCAAATGTTAGCAAATGAACCAGTATCAAATACCCATGCACTACCGTGAGCATTAGCAAGGTACACATCAATAACATGTATATCACATATACCTTTGTTCACCTTGCCATCCTTCTTATCCGCCAAATACTTGGGGCAGTTCCGCTTCGAGTGACCAGTCCCTTTGCAGTAGAAGCACTCAGTCTTAGGCTTAGGTCCAGACTTGGGCTTCTTCACTTGAGCAGCAGCTTGCTTGTCATTCTTCTTGAAGTTCCCCTTCTTCCCTTTAACCTTTTTCTTGAAACTGGTGGTCTTGTTGACCATCAACACTTGATGCTCTTTCTTGATTTCTACTTCCGCAGCTTTTAGCATTGCAAAGAGCTCAGGAATCGTCTTATCCATCCCTTGCATATTATAGTTCATCACAAATCTCTTGTAGCTTGGTGGCAGTGATTGAAGAACTCTATCAATGACACTATCATCAAGAAGATTAACTCCCAGTTGAGTCAAGTGGTTGTGGTACCCAGACATTCTGAGTATATGTTCACTGACAGAACTATTCTCCTCCATCTTGCAGCTGTAGAACTTATTGGAGACTTCGTATCTCTCAATCCGGGCATTTGCTTGAAATATTAACTTCAACTCCTGGAACATCTCATATGCTCCATGATGTTCAAAACGTCATTGAAGTCCCTGTTCTAAGTTGTAAAGCATGGCACACTGAACTATCGAGTAGTCATCAGCTTTTCTCTGCCAGACGTTCATAACAGCTGGAGTTCCTCCTGCAGTGGGTTTGGCACCTAGCAGTGCTTCCAGGACGTAATTCTTCTGTACATCAATGAGGATAATCCTCAAGTTACGGACCCAGTCTGTGTAATTGCTACCATCATCTTTCAACTTTGCTTTCTCTAGGAACGCATTAAAATTCAACGGAACAACAACACGGGCCATCTATCTACAACAACCTAGACATGCAAAATACTATTAGGTACTAAGTTCATGATAAATTAAAGTTCAATTAATCATATTACTTAAGAACTCCCACTTAGACAGACATCCCTCTAATCATCTAAGTGATCGCGTGATCCATATCAACTAAACCATGTCCGATCATCACATGTCCGATCCAATGGTGAACATCACTATGTTGATCATATCTACTATATGATTCATGCTCGACCTTTCGGTCTTGGAGTCCCGAGGCCATATCTGCATATGCTAGGCTCGTCAAGTTTAACCCGAGTATTATGCGTGTGCAAAACTGGCTTGCACCCGTTGATGTGAACATAGAGCTTATCACACCTGATCATCACGTGGTGTCTCGGCACGAAGAACTTTTGAAATGGTGCATACTCAGGGAGAACACTTATACCTTGAAATTTCGTGACAGGTCATCTTATAATGCTACTGTCGATCTAAGAAAAATAAGATGCATAAAAGATAAACATCATACGCAATCAATATAAGTGTTATGATATGGCCATCATCATCTTGTTGCTGTGATCTCCATCTCCAAAGCACCGTCATGGTCACCATTGTCACCGGCTTGACACCTTGATCTCCATCGAAGCATCATTGTCGTCACGCCAACTATTGCCTCCACGACTATCGCTACCGCTTAGTGATAAAGTAAAGCAATTACATGGCTGAGGGAGTCCTGGATTAGGGGGGTCTCCGGACAGCCGGACTATATCCTTTGGCCGGACTGTTGGACTATGAAGATACAAGATTGAAGACTTCGTCCCATGTCCGGATGGGACTTTCCTTAGCATGGAAGGCAAGCTTGGCAATACAGATATGTATATCTCCTCCCTTGTAACCGACTCTGTGTAACCCTAGCCCCCTCCGGTGTCTACATAAACCGGAGGGTTTAGTCCGTAGGAGAACATACAATCATACCATAGGCTAGCTTCTAGGGTTTAGCCTCTACGATCTCGTGGTACATCAACTCTTGTAATACTCATATCATCAAGAACAATCAAGCAGGACGTAGGGTATTACCTCCATCAAGAGGGCCCGAACCTGGGTAAACATCATGTCCCCTGCCTCCTGTTACCATCCGCCTTAGACGCATAGTTCGGGACCCCCTACCCGAGATCCGTCGGTTTTGACACCGACATTGGTGCTTTCATTGAGAGTTCCACTGTGACATCGCCATAAGGCTCGATGGCCCCTTCGATCATCGGTAACGATGCAGTCGAAGGCGAGGTTTTCCTCCCCGGACAGATCTTCGTATTCGGCGGCTTCGCACTGCGGGCCAATTCGCTTGGCCATCTGGAGCAGATCGAGAGCTACGCCCCTGGCCATCAGGTCAGGTTCGGAAACTTAAACTACACTGCCGACATCCGCGAAGACTTGATCTTCGACGGATTCGAGCCCAGGTCAGGTGCGCCGCACAGTCACGACAAGCATGACGTAACTCTGCTGCCGGACAATATTCGGGAGATCGCATCTGCAACTACTCCGGCCATCAATCCGGAGCAAATCGCGCCATCCGAGAGCGGAGGCATAGACCCCGCCATGGAGGTCGCACTCTCAGTGGAGATAGAGTCGGATACTGACTTCACCCCTTACGAGAGCCGTGTCGCCGAACCACTGGATTCATCTCCGGCCACGGACTCCGAGCCGCTTACATCCGTGCCCGTCGAATCCGACTGGGCGCTGATCATGGAGTTCACCTCCGCGGATATCTTTCAGCACTCGCCTTTCGGCGATGTGCTAAATTCATTAAGGTCTCTCTCCTTGTCAGGAGAACCTTGGCCGAACTATGTCCGGCTAGATTGGGATGCGGACGACGAAGAAATTCGCTGCCCACCCACCACCCACTTAGTAGCCACTGTCGACAATTTAACCAACATGCTCGACTTCGACTCCGAAGATATCGACAGTATGGACGACGATGCAGGAGACGAACAGGAACCACCGCCCACAGGATGCTAGACTGCCACCTCATCATATGATATATACATGGTGGATACCCCCAAAGAAGGCAATGGCGACGAGACAGTGGAAGATGACCCCTCCAAGAAGCAACCAAAGCGCCAACGTTAGCGGCGCCGCTCTAAGTCCCGCCATAGCAAAAACAACGATAATAGCGCAAGAGAAAATAATACTCCCGTCGACTCCAAAGGAAACGATGACCACACCCCGGTGGCAGAGCACAATGAAGCTGCAAGCGGCGAACATAATACGGATCCAACGTCCGAACACGACGACACCGAGGATAAACCTCATCAAGCCCCCTCTGGCGAGGAAAACAATCCGGACGAAGATGCACACATCACCCCGGAAACGCACTTGGAGCAAGAGAACCTCCGCAGAAGGCTTATTGCCACAGCGAGGAGTCTGAAGAAGCAGAAGCAAAGGCTTAAGGCCGCACAAAATACGCTCAACAGCAGGTGGAACAAAGTGCTCGACAACGCAGAAAAGTATAGTGGAAGTTACCACACAAAGAGCTATCCCAAGCGCAAGCTACTACGTGAATTCAACGATGAGGCCTTAGAGCCCACACAGCCGAAAAATGAAACGGCTAACCGGCCAGATGAACCACCTTGTGACCGCGATAGAGCGGCTAACAAGGTCTCACATAAGTCAACACACGATCTACGTGAGGACTTGCGCCAAAAATCCGGTACGACTAGATCCATCTATGGCTCTAGGAAGCGCGCTCCGGGACAAAATCAAAACCGAATACTACAACCGTCCGAACACCATGGCACATCCAAATACAGGGGTGCCGCACACCCCCTATGTTTCACCGATGAGGTGCTGGATCATGAATTCCCAGAAGGATTCAAACCAGTGAACATAGAGGCATACGACGGGACCACAGACCCTGGGGTCTAGATTGAGGACTTTATCCTCCATATCCATATGGCTCGTGGAGACAATCTCCATGCCATCAAATACTTGCCCCTCAAGCTTAAAGGACCAGCTCGACACTGGCTAAAAATCCTCTCCGAAAACTAAATTGGAAGTTGGGAGGAGCTCGAGGATGCTTTTTGGGCTAATTTTCAAGGGACCTATGTCCGACTGCCGGATGCAGACGATTTAAGTCCTATAATTCAACAGCCCAGAGAGTCAGCCCGAAAGCTTTGGAACAGGTTTCTCACTAAGAAGAACCAAATCGTCGACTGTCCGGACGCCGAAGCCTTAGCAGCTTTCAAACACAGTGTCAAAGACGAATGGCTCGCCAAACACCTTGGCCAAGAAAAACTGAGAACAATGGCAGCCCTGACAAGCCTCATGACCCGCTTTTGCGCGGGCGAAGATAGCTGGTTAGCCCGCAGTAGCACCAGCGACCCAAGCACATACGAAGTCATGGATGGCAATGGAAAACCACGACGCAATAAAAACAAGCATTGAAATAAGGAAGATAGCCCAGATAATACGGCGGTAAACGCCGGATTCAGGGGCTCTCGACCTGGTCAGCGGAAAAAGCCTTTCAAAGGCAGCAGAGAGGGACCGTCTGGCCTAAACAGGATTCTTGACAAACTATGTCAGATTCATGGCACCCCTGATAAACCTGAAAACCACACCCACAGAGAATGCTGGGTCTTCAAGCAGGTCGGTAAGCTAAACGCCGAACACAATGGGGGGAGACACCAAGCGAAGATGAGGGTGAACCTCGCCAGCAAAGCACTGGAGGACAGAAAAAATTCCCACCAGAGGTTAAATAGTAAACATGATCCATGTGATGAAGAGGAGAAGCAAACATGCACTCTCTGAGAGATAGTAGCCATAGAGCCCGTCACCCCTAGGTCCAACCCCTGGTTGGCCTACCCGATCACTTTTGATCGCAGGGATCACGCAACAAGCATCCGGCACGAAGGGTTGGCTGCCTTGGTGTTAGACCCAATAATACATGGATACCATCTCACACAAGTCCTTATGGACGGCGGCAGTAGTCTAAATCTGATATACCAGGACACAGTCCGCAAAATGGGGATAGACCCGACACAAATACGCCACAGTAATACTACCTTCAAGGGAGTAATACCGGGCCCAGAGGACCGCTGTATGGGCTCTCTATTACTAGAGGTTGTATTCAGCTCTCCCTACAACTTCCAAAGCGAAAGGTTAACTTTCTACATCGCTCCATTCCGAAGTGGCTATCAAGCACTACTCGGAAGAGCAGCTTTCACTCATTTTAATGCATTACCACATTACACTTCTCTCAAGCTCAAGATGCCCGGTCCATGGGGCACCATCACAGTTAGTGGAAACACTGAGTGTTCTCTACGCGCGGAAGAATGTGCGGCAGCTTTAACAGCCGAACACTAGACAGCCTCTCCAACCAGAAAAAATGACAGGTTGTCAAGACCACGGACACGGTTAGACGAGTCCGGTGCATCACCACATACACATGAGATTGGTTTGATGGTCAAACCCTCATAGACGGTACCAGGGGCTTCCCGCGTGTAATCAGGGCTAGTCCAGCTCAAATTTGATTATCTTAAATTCTAATGGTTTATTGATAGTAACCAATTTTCTGGAACGGAAACTTTCACCTAAGTTCTTCTCTTTTACAGATGACAATCGTGCTACACCCGTCCAGGACACAGCACAACGGAGACACAGGCGCAGACGTGCAGCAGGGACCCGCTCAAAGGTTTCTTTTTAGATTAAGACCCTGCGTAAACCTTTTTTACTATCTCTTGTTGCTCACATCCTCCGGATACTCAATACAACCGAGAAGGATACTGACGTTATTGGCATGTGGCCACGTCAGGATATTGCACGTACCTGGACACTCGGGGTTTATTATTAAGGGGCATTATTCCGCCCAGTATATGTTATAAAGACTGAATACCTTAGGAAGTGTTTGGCGTCGCGAGTTTGGCCTTATATGCATCAGCTCTGAATCATGTCTTTGGTCAAATGTTCGGTTTTCCCGGCTCCCATGTTTTGTTACCTTACATTCCGCTATATCGGCTAAGGTAGCACTGGGAGAACTACTGTGATTGTGCCCTGGTTCATCCGGGTGAGCACCTCAGTAGAGAAAGCCGAAAACTGATTGTCATGATATAGCGCGAGACTGGTCAACCACTCGATGACTCAGCGGAATCTTCGGGATTCCTCCGCATTAACGAAGGGCCGTTTCCCGGTCATGTACGTATGTGCCCCGTATTCGGACGAGCGCAGAAGTACCAGGGGCTATATAGTAGCCCCACCGTCAAACTCCTATGGCTAAGTGAAAGTGTTAAAGCAATATAGTCTGATTTCCTTGTTCGCTGCGCTACCACCTCCTTCATGGACCAAGACGTTGGATCAAGTGTGAATCCGCGTTTTTTGCGAACACCCCCGCATTATATGCGTGGGGGCGGAAGCCGACGACTGCAAACTTTCCGGTTATATACATATATACATAAACGGCCACACAGGAGGCATCATAATACTTTCAGGCAAAAGTATAAACACAGCCTTTGTAATTCAATAAAACATTGTTTTTACAATGGGAATACATGTCACTAGAACATAATACTCTTCGGGCACTGAGCCTCTATCGAACGAGCGCCTTCAAGGACCTCTTCAAAGTAGTGCTCGGCAGCCACTCGGCCCACGGCCGAACCCTGTGTTGCAATAGTGGTGGCCTCCATCTTTGCCCAGTATGTTTTGACACGGGCAAATGCCATCCGCGCACCCTCTATGCACGCCGACCTCTTCATAGCATCGATGTGCAGCACAACACCAAGGAGTTGTTGCACTAAACTAAAGTAGCTATTCGGCCTTGGCCCTCCCGGCCACAGATGATCCACAATAGACCTCATGGCAAGCCCGGACAACCTATGGAGCTCGGCCCACTCGGCCATTCGCTCATTCAGCAGCAGCGGATGCACTGGAGCATGGAATTGCGACCAGAACAGCTTTTCCACTTCATGATCTTTTTTATCCTTGAAGTACTCTGCTGCATCAGCAGCACTTGCTGCCAAATCCACGTAGGCGTCTGCAGAACTCCATAGTTGATCAAGAGGAGCATACTTCGGATCTCCAAACTTAGTCCGCAACAAGAAGGGCTTCCCAGCCACGATATCCGCAGCTTGACGCAGCTCCTCCTTCGCCGCTCTGATTTTGGAGCGGGCTTCCTTGGCTGCTACCATGGCCTTCTCCAGGTCCGTCGCCTTCGCCCGGCTTTCTTTTTCAAGAAGCTGGTAACGGTCAGCGGCATCCTTCAACTCAACGGCCATCTTGGCTATCCTTTCCTTGCTCTGGTGATGCGCGGCCTGTTCGTCCCTCAGCTCTTCGGCCGCCTTTAGGGCGGCCGCATCGCTATTCCTTGCTTGTTCCTTGGCTTGGGCAAGCTCTGCCCGAAGGGACTCCACGGTGGCAGCTCCATTTGCAGTCACAACATATTAAAGATACTGGCATCCTGCTCCTCTTACTATGTCTTGATCACCGGAGAAATCACTTACCCTATGCCTCGTCAAGCCGCTTGTTGACAAGCACGATGTCGGCATCTGCCGCATCAAGTTGCCGCTTTAGCTCGGCAAACCCATCAGTCCGGTTGGCCACCGGAGCTTCAGCCACCTGCACATAAAGGCGGTCTGGTTATTACCTGGGACTATGATCCTCTGTTTTCCGCCGTTTTTGACGGCAACCAGAGTCTCAGGGGCTACTATCTGCATAGGGCACACCTAACGTGTGCGGTACTGTCAAAAACATACACTATTTCACGTACCTCAAAGCCTTTCAGCAGACTCATAAAAGCTTCATGCAATCCGCTCTCAGCGGATGAAATCCTTTCAATTACCGTACCCATTAGTGTATGATGCGCTTCTAAGATGGCCGCTTTCTCCAGAAGATCCTTCAGTGCGTCCGACCGCATACTATACGGTTCCGGACTCTTTCTATCGCTCTCTTCAGGAGCCGAATACTGAGGACTCCGGGTGGCCAAAGGATTACCCTCTGGCCTTGGCGGATCAGGAGAAACCCTCTGCGATGACACTTCAGGGTCGCCCGCCTCATGAGGGAGGCTGGCAGGGGGAGGTGTTTCACTCTCCATCATCTCCGGAAGAAGATCCCCCGAAGACGAACTATGTCGAGAAGGGCTATGATCCAAACAACAAGATATAAGCTTAGGTTATTGTCATCAGAAGTAAGGTAGGATATTTTCGCTACTAAGTACTTTTTGATTACTTACAGCTCGGTAGAGGGCTGATCCCCTTGCGGGTGCTGTGCGGCAAGAGTGCCCTCCAAGGCAGGACCCTCTGGCGAAGATCTCTTCCCCCGTTTGGAAACCATTGTTTCCGGGTCTTCAAAGGTAGTACTCTTCTTTCCTTGGGGAGAGGGAATTTCAGATCCTTCTCCCTGGGTACCCTCCTCTGCGGAGGCGCTAATTCCCCTGGTTTGGATGGATAATAAGTGAGGTCTGCTTTTAGCCTCTTTATACCCCCCTTCATCTTCCCCTGAGGGCACCGGATAAGGCGCCGGCTCGAGCATCCTGGCCAGTATTGGGTTTGCTGCGCCTTCGGGAAGGGGGGCCGGACACCTGATCATCTTCGCCTTTGTTACCCAATCTTGGTCAAATAGCGACTTTTCAGAATAATGATTATGATAAATAAGAGAAATAGTGTGTTCGGCTGCGGGGTTACTTACTTGGGTATCCGGGCGATTACAACTCAGACCCGCATCCTCGGTGGTGTCCGGACACTTTATTTATGGTCCGAAGAACAACTTGTACATCTCCTCGAGCGTTATGCCGAGGAAGTGCTGAATGATTCGCGGTCCCTCCGGGTTGAACTCCCACATACGGAGAGGTCTACATTTGCAAGGCGGGACCTGGCGAACTAGCATGACCTGCATCACCGTGACCAGGTTGACGTCTCTCTCGAGGAGATCTCTGATGCGACTCTGCAATATCGGCACGTCATTTGCTGGCCCCCAGTTCAGCCCCTTGGTAACCCATGACATCAGTTGTGGTGGGGGCCCACGTGAAAGGCAGGGGCGGCTACCCACTTGGTACTTCGGGGAGCGGTGATATAGAACCACTCCCGCTGCCATAAACTGGACACCTCCGGAAAGGAACCTTCTGGCCATGGAACATCAGTGTTCCTGCTTATTATAGCACCTCCGCACTCTGCGTGTCGCCCCTCGATCATCTTAGGCTATACATGGAAGGTCTTGAGCCACAAGCCGAAGTGTGGGGTAATGCGGAGGAAGGCCTCGCACACAACGATGAACGACGTGATATGAAGGAGGGAATCCGGGGCCAGATCATGGAAGTCTAGACCATAATAGAACATGAGCTCCCTAACGAAGGGATCCAGAGCAAGGCCTAGCCCTCGGAGGAATTAAGAGATGAATACCACACTCTCACCAGGTTGGGGAGTGGGAATGACCTGCCCTTGAGTAGGTAGCCTGTGCCAGATTTTGCCGGTCAGATACCTGGCTTCTCTCAGCATCTTGATGTCCTCATCTGTAACAGAGGAAGGCATCCACCGACCTTGGAGGTTGGATCTGGACATGGTTGAAGGTCCGAAGCGCATGACCTAAGCCTTGGGTGTTGGAGCTCGAGGCGGGGGAAGGATTCGATTGAGCACGAGAGGAAAAAAAAGGCAGGCCTTGGCCTCTTTATAAAGAGGGTGAATATCAAGCGTCCTCCTCGCGGCCGTTTTAGACTTGCCTAAAATCGAGGGGTCATACCAACGGGCACGAGTGGGTTACCCAGGTCCGTATTGATGAGAATCCCATAATAAGGGGGGACACGATCTCTGCTTCGACAAGACGTGTCGAGAAAACCGCCTCGCGATGTGTGCAGTGCTGGTTGAGAAAAACGGTTCGGATAATGACCGGCCATGATGTGACGTCGTGCTCTAAGAACACGTCAGCAGATTAGATTTGTGGAAATATTATTCTCTCTACGGTGGTATGTGGAAATTATTTGTAGGTCCGGACACTATCCTTGGGTCCAAAATCTTCTATGGTGTATTCGGAGGAGGAACCTGCCTTGCAATGCCGAAGACAATACTACGCGCCGGACTCATCGTCATTGAAGCCTGGTTCAGGGACTACTGAGGGAGTCCTGGATTAGGGGGTCTCCAGATAGCCGGACTATATCCTTTGGCCGGACTGTTGGACTATGAAGATACAAGATTGAATACTTCGTCCCGTGTCCGGATGGGACTTTCCTTGGCATGGAAGGCAAGCTTGGCAATACAGATATGTAGATCTCCTCCCTTGTAACCGACTCTGTGTAACCCTAGCCCCCTCCGGTGTCTATATAAACCGGAGGGTTTAGTCCGTAGGAGAACATACAATCATACCATAGGCTAGCTTCTAGGGTTTAGCCTCTACGATCTCGTGGTAGATCAACTCTTGTAATACTCATATCATCAAGAACAACCAAGTAGGACGTAGGGTATTACCTCCATCAAGAGGGCCCGAACCTGGGTAAACATCGTGTCCCCTGCCTCCTGTTACCATCCGCCTTAGATGCACAGTTCGGGACCTCCTACCCGAGATCCGTCGGTTTTGACACCGACAATGGTGATTGCATTTCATACAATAAAGCGACAACCATATGGCTCCTGCCAGTTGCCGATAACTGTCTACAAAACAAGATCATCTCATACAATAAAATTTAGCATCATGTCTTGACCATATCACTTCACAACATGCCCCGTAAAAACAAGTTAGACGTCCTCTACTTAGTTGTTGCAAGTTTTACGTGGCTGCTACGGAGTGAGCAAGAACTTTTCTTACTTACGCATGAAAAACCACAACGTGGTATAGTGATTGCTTTTTGATATTCACAAAGAACCCTGTTCATTGAATCTGATTCAACTAAAGCTGGAGAAACAGACACCCACTAGCCACCTGTGTGCGAAGCACGTCGGTAGAACCAGTCTCGCGTAAGCGTACGCGTAATGTCGGTCTGGGCTGCTTCATCCAACAATGCCGCCTCATCAAGAATCAACTAGTGACAGCAAGCAATATGTATATACCCACGCCCACAACTCCTTTGTGTTCTACTCGTGCATATGCCATCTACTCATAAACCTGGCTCGGATGCCACTATTGGGGAACATAGTAATTTCAAAAAAAATCCTACGCACACGCAAGATCATGGTGATGCATAGCAATGAGAGGGGAGAGTATCGTCCACGTACCCTCGTAGACCGTAAGCGGAAGCGTTATGCGAACGCGGTTGATGTAGTCGTATGTCTTCACGATCCGACCGATCCAAGTACCGAACGCACAGCACCTCCGAGTTCAGCACACGTTCAGCTTGATGACGTCCCAAGAACTCCGATCCAGCAGAGCTTCACGGGTGAGTTCCGTCAGCACGACGGCGTGATGATGGTGATGATGTTGCTACCGACGCAGGGCTTCACCTAAGCATCGCTATGATATGATCGAGGTGGATTATGGTGGAGGGGGGCACCGCACACGGCTTGGAACAATCAACTTATGTCTTTGGGTGCCCCCTGCCCCCGTATATAAAGGAGCAAGGGGGAGGCCGACCAGCCTTGGTGCGCCCCAAGGAGAGGAGGAATCCCATCCTTTCCTAGTCCAACTAGGAAGAGGGAAGGGGAAAGGAAAGAGAGGGAGAGGGAGAGGGAAAGAGGGGCCGTGCCCCCCTCCCCTAGTCCAATTCGGACTCCCCAAGGGAGGGGGCGTGCCACCTCCTGGGCTGCAGCCCTCTCTTTCCCCTTAGGCCCACTAAGGCCCAATACTTCCCGGGGGGTTCCAGTAACCCCTCCCAACACTCCGGTTTTCTCCGAAATCATCTGGAACACTTCCAGTGTCCGAATATAGCCGTCCAATATATCAATATTTATGTCTCGATCATTTTGAGACACCTCGTCATGTCTGTGATCACATCTAGGACTCCGAACTACCTTCGGTACATCAAAACACATAAACTCAGAATACCGATAGTCACCGAACTTTAAGCGTGCGGACCCTACGGGTTTGAGAACTATGTAGACATGACCGAGACTCATCTCCGGACAATAACCAATAGCGAAACCTGGATGCTCATATTGGTTCCTACATATTCTACGAAGATCTTTATCGGTCAAACCGCATAACAACATACGTTGTTCCCTTTGTCATCGGTATGTTACTTCCCGAGATTCGATCGTCGGTATCTCAATACCTAGTTCAATCTCGTTACCGGCAAGTCTCTTTACTCGTTCCGTAATACATCATCCCGCAACTAACTCATTAGTCACAATGCTTGTAAGGCTTATAGTGATGTGCAATACCGAGAGGGCCCAGAGATACCTCTCCGACAATCGGAGTGACAAATCCTAATCTTGATCTATGCCAACTCAATAAGCACCATCGGAGACACCTATAGAGCACCTTTATAATCAACCAGTTATGTTGTGATGTTTGGTAGCACACAAAGTGTTCCACCGGTACTTGGGAGTTGCATAATCTCATAGTCAAAGGAACATGTATAAGTCATGAAGAAAGCAGTTGCAACAAACTAAACGATCATCATGCTAAGCTAATGGATGGGTCAAGTCAATCACATCATTCTCTAATGATGTGATCCCGTTAATCAAATGACAACTCATGTCTATGGTTAGGAAACATAACCATCATTGATTCAATGAGCTAGTCAAGTAGAGGCAAACTAGTGACACTTTGTTTGTCTATATATTCACACATGTACTAAGTTTTCGGTTAATACAATTCTAGAATGAATAATAAACATTTATCATGATCTAAGGAAATATAAATAACAACTCTATTATTGCCTCTAGGGAATATTTCCTTCAGATAGAACCTATGGCTGAGGCATAGGGAATGACTTTCATTTTCTCTCCATATTCTAAAGTGGTCGGGCATTGAGTCTAACTCAACCTCACACCTTGTAACACAGGCAACAACCCTTTCTTTGACTGATCCATTTAGAACTTCTTCAAAACTTTATCAAGGTATGCGCTTTGTGAAAGTTCAATTTAAGCGTCTTGATCTATCTCTATAGATCTCGATGCCCAATATATAAGCGGCTTCACCGAGGTCTTTCATTGAAAAACTCTTATTCAAGTATCCTTTTATGCTATCCAAAAATTCTATATCATTTCCAATCATCAATATGTCATCCACATATAATTTTAGAAATGCTACAAAGCTCCCACTCATTTTCTTGTAAATACAGGCTTCTCCAAAAGTCTGTATAAAACCATATGCTTTGATCACCTCATCAAAGTGTATATTCCAACTCCGCGATCCTTGCACCAGTCCATAAATGAATCGCTGGAGCTTGCACACTTTGTTAGCACCTTTAGGATCGACAAAACCTTCTGGTTGCATCATATACAACTCTTATTTAAGAAATCAATTAAGGAATGTAGTTTTGATGCCCATTTGCCTGATTTCATAATCATAAAATGCAGCAATTGTTAACATGATTCGGACAGACTTAAGCATCGCTACGGGTGAGAAAGTCTCATCGTAGTCAACTCCTTGAACTTGTCGAAAACCTTTTGCGACAAGTTGAGCTTTGTAGACAGTAACATTACCATCAGCGTCAGTCTTCTTCTTGAAGATTCATTTATTCTCTATGGCTCGCCGACATCAGGCAAGTCAAGCAAAGTCCACACTTTGTTCTCATACATGGATCCTATCTCAGTTTTCATGGCCTCAAGCCATCTGTCAGAATCTGGGCTCATCATAGCTTCTTCATAGTTCGTAGGTTCGCCATGGTCTAGTAACATGACTCCGAGGACAGGATTATCGTACCACTTTGGTGTGGAATGTGCTGTGTTTGACCTACGAGGTCTAATAGTAAGTTGATCTGAAGTTTCATGATCATCATCATTAGCTTTCTAGTTGGTGTAGGCATCACGGGAACGGATTTCTCTGATGTGATACTTTCCAATTCAAGAGAAGGTATGATTACCACATCAAGTTCTACTTTCCTCCCACTCTTTCGAGAGAAACTCCTTCTCTAGAAAGGATCCATTCTTAGTAACAAAGATCTTGCCTTCGGATCTGTGGTAGAAGGTGTACCCAACAGTTTCTTTTGGAAATCTTATGAAGACGCACTTCTCCGATTTGGGTTCGAGCTTATCAGGCTGAAGCCTTATGACATACGTGTCGCAACCCCAAACTTTAAGAAATGACAGCTTAGGTTTCTTGCCAAACCATAGTTCATATGGTGTCGTCTCAACGGATTTAGACGGTGCCCTATTTAACGTGAATGTAGCTGTCTCTAATGCATAACCCCAAAATGATAGTGGTAAATCGGCAAGAGACATCATTGATCGCACCATATCTAATAATGTACAGTTACGATGTTCAGACACACCATTACACTGTAATGTTCCAGGTGGCGTGAGTTGTGAAACTATTCCACATTGTTTTAAATGAAGGCCAAACTCGTAACTCAAATATTCGCCTCCGTGACCAGATCGTAGAAACTTTATTTTCTTGTTACGATGATTCTCCACTTCACTCTGAAATTCTTTGAACTTTTCAAATGTTTCAGACATGTTTCATTAAGTAGATATACCCATATCTGCTCAAATCATCTGTGAAGGTCAGAAAATAACGATACCCGCCGCGAGCTTCAACACTTCATCAGACCGCATACATCAGTATGTATTATTTCCAATAAGTTATTAGCTCGCTCCATTGTTCCGGAGAACAGAGTTTTAGACATATTTCCCATGAGGCATGGTTCGCAAGTGTCAAGTGATTCCAAAAGCCCATCTGCATGGAGTTTCTTCATGCGCTTTACACCAATATGACCTAAATGGCAGTGCCACAAATATGTTGCACTATCATCATCAACTTTGCATCTTTTGGAATCAATATTATGAATATGTGTATCACTACAATAGATATTCAATAAACCTTGCACATTGGGTGTATGACCATAGAAGGTTTTATTCATGTAAACAGGACCACAATTATTCTCTGACTTTAAATGAATAAACGTATTGCAATGGACATGATCTAATCATATTCATCCTCAACGCAAACACCAAATAACATTTATTTAGGTTCAACACTAATACCAAAGGTAGAGGGAGTGTGCGATGGTGACCATATCAACCTCGAAATCATTTCCAACACACATTGTCACCTCGCTTTTAACTAGTCTTTGCAACTCCTATTTCGAGTTACTAATCATAGCAACTGAACCGGTATCAAATACCTAGGGGTTACTACGAACACTAGTAAAATACACATAAATAACATGTATATCAAATATACCTTTGTTCACTATGCCATCCTTATTATCCACCAAGTATTTGGGGTAGTTCCACTTCCAATGAACATTTCCTTTGTAGTAGAAGCACTTAGTTTCAGGCTTGGGTCCAGCTTTGGGCTTCTTCACGGGAGTGGCAACTTTCTTGCCATTCTTCTTGAAGTTCCCTTTATTTCCCTCACCCTTTTTCTTGAAACTAGTGGTCTTGTTAACCATCAACATTTGATGCTTTTTCTTGATTTCTGCCTTCGTTGATTTCAGCATCGCCAAGAGCTTGGGAATCGTTTTTGTCATCCCTTGCACATTATAGTTCATCACAAAGTTCTAGTAGCTTGGTGATAGTGACTAGAGAATTATGTCAATCACTATCTTATCTGGAAGATTAACTCCCACTTGATTCATGTGATTGTAGTACTCAGACATTCTGAGCACATGCTCACTAGCTGAGCTATTCTCCTCCATCTTGTAGGCAAAGTACTTGTCAGAGGTCTCATACCTCTCGACACGGGCATGATTCTGAAATACCAATTTCATCTCTTGGAACATCTCATATGCTCCGTGGCATTCAAAACATTTTTGAAGTCCCAGTTCTAAGCCGTAAAGCATGCCGCACTAAACTATTAAGTAGTCATCATATTGAGCTTGTCAAATGTTCATAACGTCTGCATCTGCTCCTGCAATAGGTCTTTCACCTAGCAGTGCATCAAGGACATAATTCTTCTGTGCAGCAATGAGGATAATCCTCAGATCACAGACCCAGTCCGCATCGTTGCTACTATCATCTTTTAACTTAGTTTTCTCTAGGAACATATCAAAAACATAGGGGAGCTACAACGCGAGCTATTGATCTACAACATAGATATGCAAATACTATCAGGACTAAGTTCATGGTAAATTAAGTTCAATTAATCATATTACTGAAGAACTCCCACTTAGATAGACATCTCTCAAGTCATCTAAATGATACGTGTGATCAGAATCAACTAAACCATGTCCGGTCATCACGTGAGATGGAGTAGTCATCAATGGTGAACATCTCTATGTTGATCATATCTACTATATGATTCACGTTCGACCTTTCAGTCTCCAGTGTTCCGAGGCCACATCTATACATGCTAGGCTCGTCAAGTTTAAACCGAGTATTCCGCTTGTGCCAAACTGTCTTGCACCTGTTGTATGTGAACGTAGAGCCTATCACACCCGATGATCACATGGTGTCTCAGCACGACGAGCTATCGCAACGGTGCATACTCAGGGAGAACACTTATACCTTGAAATTTTAGTGAGGGGTCATCTTATAATGCTACCGTCGTACTAAGCAAACTAAGATGCATAAAAGATAAACATCACATGCAATCAAAATATGTGAGCTGATATGGCTATCATCATCTTGTGCCTTTGATCTCCATCTCCAAAGCACCATCACGATCTGCATCGTCACCAGCTTGACACCTTGATCTCCATCATAGCGTCGTGGTCATCTCGCCAACTATTGCTTCTACAACTATCGCTAATGCATAGTGATATAGTAAAGCAATTACATGGCGTTTGCATTTCATACAATAAAGCGACAACCATATGGCTCCCACTAGTTGCCGATAACTTTTACAAAACATGATCATCTCATACAATAACGTATATCACATCATGTCTTGACCATATCACATCACAACATGCCCTGCAAAAACAAGTTAGGCGTCCTCTACTTTGTTGTTGCAAGTTTTACATGGCTGCTACGGGCTTCTAGCAAGAACCGTTCTTACTTACGCATCAAAACCACAATGGTGATTTATCAAGTTTGTTATTTTAACCTTCAACAAGGACCGGCCGCAGTCAAATTTGATTCAACTAAAGTTGGAGAAACAGACACCCGCCAGCCACCTTTATGCAAAACTAGTTGCATGTCTGTCGGTTGAACCAGTCTCATGAACGTGATCATGTAAGGTTGGTCCGGGCCCCTAAATCCAACAATACCACTGAAACAATATAAGATGCTGGTGGTAAGTAGTATGACGATCACCGCCCACAACTCTTTGTGTTCTACTCGTGCATATCATCTACGCATAGACCTGGCTTGGATGCCACTGTTGGGAAACGTAGCATGCAAAAAAAACTACGCTCACGCAAGATCTATCTAGGAGATGCATAGAAACAAAGGGGGAGAGTGTGTCTACGTACCCTCATAGACCGAAAGCGGAAGCGTTTGACAACACGGCTGATGTAGTTGAACTTCTTCTCATTCCGACCGATCAAGCACCGAACGTACGACACCTCTAAGTTCTGCACACGTTCAGATCGATGACGTCCCTCTAACTCTTCATCCAGAAAAGTGTCGAGGAAGTAGATGAGTTTCGTCAGCACGATGGCATGGTGACAGTGATGGTGATGGGATCTGCGCAGGGCTTCGCCTAAGTACTACGAGAATATGACCGAGGGTGTAATCTGTGGAGGGAGGCGCCGCGCATGGCTAACAAAAGTTGATATGTCTTCTAGGCACCTCCCCCCTCATATATATATATAGGTGGGAGGGAGAGGGGCAGCCAAGGGGTGCCCCAAGTAGGAGGAATCCTACTTGGGGGCCTTGTCCAATTCGGCCCCCCTTTCCTTTTTCACCGGAGGGGGGAGGGAAGGAAGGGGGAGGCCGAATCCCTCCCCTTCCTTCTCTCTTATCCCCTTACCTTTCCCTTCTGGTGCGGCCCATATGGGGGGCGCAGCAGCCCCTGCTGGCTGATGTGTTTCCCCTCTTGGCCCATTAGGCCCATATCTTTGACGGGGGTGCCCGGAACCCCTTTCCGGTGACCCGATATGTACCCGGTACCCCCGGAACACTTCTGGTGTACGAATATTATCATCCTATATATCAATCTTTACCTATCGACCATTTCGAGACTCCTTGTCATGTCCGTGATCTCATCTGGGACTCCAAACAACATTCGGTCACCAAAACACATAACTGTATAATACAAAATTGTCATCGAATGTTAAGCGTGCGGACCCTACGGGTTCGAGAACTATGTAGACATGACCGAAACACCTCTCCGGTCAATAACCAATAGCAGAACCTGGATGCTCATATTGGCTCCTATATATTCTACGAAGGTCTTTATCGGTCGAACCGTAATGACAACATACATTATTCCCTTTGTCATTGGTATGTTACTTGCCTGAGATTCGATCATGGTATCTTCATAGCTAGTTCAATCTCATTACCGTCAAGTCTCTTTACTCGTTCCATAATACATTATCCCGCAACTAACTCATTAGTCACATTGCTTGCAAGGCTTCTTATGATGTGTATTGCCAAGAGGGCCTAGAGATACCTCTCCGTTACTCAGAGTGACAAATCCTAATCTCGATCTATGCCAACCCAACAAACACCTTTGGAGATACCTGTAGAGCATCTTTATAATCACCCAGTTACGTTGTGACATTTGATAGCACACAAGGTATTCCTCCAATATCCGGGAGTTGTATAATTTCATAGTCGAAGGAATATGTATTTGACATGAAGAAAGCAATAGCAATAAAACTGAATGATCAATATGCTAAGCTAACGGGTGGGTCTTGTCCATCACATCATTCTCCTAATGATGTGATCATGTTCATCAAATGACAACACATGTCTATGCTTAGGAAACTTAACCATCTTTGATTAACAAGCTAGTCTAGTAGAGGCTTACTAGGGACACAATGTTTTGTCTATGTATCCACACATGTATCAAGTTTCCGGTTAATACAATTCTAGCATGAATAATAAACATCTATCATGATAAAAGGAAATATAAAATAACAACTTTATTATTGCCTCTAGGGCATATTTCCTTCAGTCTCCCACTTGCACTAGAGTCAATAATCTAGTTCACATCGCCATGTGATTTAACACCAATAGTTCACATCTTTATGTGATTAACACCCATAGTTCACAGTGCTATGTGCCCAACACCCAAAGGGTTTACTAGTCAATAATCTAGTTCACATCACTATGTGATTAACACCCAAAGAGTACTAAGGTGTGATCATATTTTCCTTGTGAGAGAAGTTTAGTCAATGGGTCTGCCACATTCAGATCCGTATGTATTTTGCAAATTTTATGTCTACAATGCTCTGCATGGAGCTACTCTGTTTGTCTATGTATTCATACATGTACTAAGTTTCCGGTTAATACAATTCTAGCATGAATAATAAACATTTATCATGATATAAGGAAATATAAATAACAACTTTATTATTGCCTCTAGGGCATATTTCCTTTAGAATCGACGGTGTATGACTGGTTGTTCAGGAGGTCCAGTGGCAGGCGGGCACGCCGGTAGTCGATCTCCAGCAGAAGGGCACGGCCGATCATCAAGACAGGCACGACACCCGATCTTGGATGAGATGTCAGCCATTGGGGAGATGGGTGTCGTGCTACTTGTGAGTTGCATGGATTTTCCCCCAAAGAGGAGAGGAGATGAAGTACAGTAGAGATAAGTATTTCCCTCAATGAGAACCAAGGTTTATCGAACCAATAGGAGAATCACGCAAAGCCTCGTGAACAGCACCTGCACACTCAAAAGCAAATACTTGCACCCAACGCGAGCAAGAGGGTTGTCAATCCCCTTGGAGTCGTTACTTGCAAAGATCAAATCTTGTATAGGTAGATGGATAAATTGCAAAACAAAATAAAAGAAATAAAATTTCAGCAAAGGAATTTAGGTTTTAGAAATATCATTAAAGCAGACCAGGGGGCCATAATTTTTACTAGAGGCTTCTCTCTCAAACACATAGCATACGGTGGGTGAACAAATTACTGTTGGGCAATTGATAGAAAACCGCATAGTTATGATGATATCCAAGGCAATGATCATGTATATAGGCATCACGTTCGAGACAAATAGACCAACTCCTGCATGCATCTACTACTATTACTCCAATCGACCGCTATCCAGCATGCATCTATGGTATTAAGTTCATGAAAAATGAAGTAACACCTTAAGCAAGATGACATGATGTAGACAAAGTAAACCAATCAATATGAATAAACCCCATCATTTTACCTTTGATGGCAACAATACAAATGCGTGTCTTGTCCCCTTCTATCACTGGGATATAGAGCACTGCAAGATTGAACCCATCAAAAAGCATATCTCCCGCTGAAGATAAATCAATCTAGTTGGCCAAACCAAACAGATAGGTCGTAGAAGAATACAAAGCTATAACAATCATGCATAATAAAGTTAAGAAAAGATTAAATTACTTCTCATCAATATTCAGATCATAAACCCACAATTCATCGGATCCCAACAAACACACCGCAAAAGAAGATTACATCAGATAGAACTCCAAGAACATCGAGGATAACATGGTACTAAAGATCAAAGAGAGAGAAGAAACCATCTAGCTACTAGCTATGGACCCGTAGGTCTGTGGTCAACTACTCACGCATCATCGGAAGGCAGAAAGGATGATGTAGAAGCTCTCCATGATCGATTCCCCTTCCGGCAGAGTACCGAAAAAGGCCTCCAGATGGGATCGTGGAAGAACAGAAACTTGCGGTGGCGGAAAAAGGGTTTCAGGTGGCTCTCTGTTAGTTTCACAATATCAAAGAACTTATAGAGGTGAAATTAGGTCAGACGGAGCCTAGTGGGGCCCACAGGGTAACAGGGCACCCCCTCTAGGGCGCGCCCTGTTGCCTTGTCGTCTCCTCGATTGCCGTCTTGTCTCCCCCCGGAGCTTCTAGGGTCTCTCTTGTTCAGAAAAAAAATCGTTAAAAAGTTTGGTAGTGTTTAGACTCCGTTTGGTACAGATTTTCTGAAAAACCAAAAACAAGCAGAAAACAGCAACTGGCACTAGGCACTGGGTTAACAGGTTAATCCGAAAAATGATATAAAATAGCATAAAAAGTCATATAAAATATCCAAGATTGATAATATAATAACATGGAATAATAAAAAATTATAGATATTTTGAAGACCGATGACCCTTAAATATAGGGGATCAATCGTAGTCCTTTTAGTAAGTAAGAGTGTCAAACCCAACGAGGAGCAGAAGGAAATGACAAGCAGTTTTCAGCAAGATATTTTCTGCAAACACTGAAATTGTCAGTAACAGATAGTTTGATAGCAAGGTAATTTGTAACGAGCAATAAGTAGTAACGTCAACAAAGGTGCAAAAAGGTAGCCCAATCCTTTTTGTAGCAAGGGACAGGCCCAAACGGTCTCTTATAATAAGAAAAGCGTACTTGATGACACACGAGAATTTCATCTAGTCAGTTTCATCATGTTTGTTTGATTCACGTTCGGTACTTTGATAATTTAATATGTGGGTGGACCGGTGCTTGGGTGCTGTTCTTACTTGAACAAGCCTCCCACTTATGATTACCCCCTCTCGCAAGCATCCACAACTACGAAAGAAGAATTAAGATAAATCTAACTGTAGCATGAAACATATGGATCCAAATCAGCCCCTTACGGAATAACATATAAACTAGGGTTTAAGCTTCTGTCACTCTAGCAACCAATCATCTAATAACTACTCCACAACGCCTTCTTTAAGGGCATATTTCTCCCTATGTGGTTTTGGTGATTGATGACAGTGCATTTGCGGACTAATCGTGTTCGTTGAGCATTTCAGATATCTCATGTCCAGGCACAAGACGATTCGGTGCCCCTCGGAACCTATCACAGACGGCGGTTCTCTACGTTTCTTTTTGGTGGATTTGAGTCGTAGGATAGCCGTACTATTAAGAGGGGGTCCGCTTCGGAAAGGTTAGGGTGGAATCAATACGTACACATATATTCCTTTGCACCACCTTTCCTTCGCTTTGATGGAGTACCATCTGTTTATCCTTGTCTTTGCGATATGAAGGCTGCCAAGTGCTAAAGCCTCTGTGGCGTGCGGTAGTACTACTCAAGGGAGCAGTAGTACCACAGGGGGCACGCGGTAGTACCGCTCCATGCGGTAGTACCGCTCCTGGCGAGTGGTAGTACCGCTGCCTCCAGCCCTAACGTTGGCGCATGCAGACGTAGGCGCGGAAGTAATTTTTTACTTCCACCCCTATGCGGTAGTACCGCTCTCTGTGAGTGGTAGTTCCGTGCCAGATTTTCGCACAACCCTAAGCTCAGCGGAAGTAGTTACGGAAGTGATTTATTTATTTCATGCTTTGTCCAGCGCTAGTAGAGCCTGCCTTGCGGTAGTACCGCAGGGGCGCATGGTAGTACCGCTCCGGCGGTTCTACCGCTGGTTGCCATGTGCAACAGGGCCTCGACTGGTCACTACCGTGCAAGCGGTAGTACAGCGCCGTCTAGCGGTAGTACCGCGACCTTTTGCGGTAGTACCGCGGCTGTGTGCAGTAGTACCGCGCCGCGCAGGCTGGGTGAGGGGGTAACGGTTGGATCTTTTCCCCCGCTATATAAAGGGGGTCTTCTTCCCCAAGAAGACCACATCTTCCCTCCCCAAGCTCCATTGTTTCTCAAACCTCCATTTTCGCCCGATCTCTGTCCCTAGCCAATCAAACTTGTTGATTTTCTAGGGATTGGTTGAGAAGGCCCCGATCTACACTTCCACCAAGAGAAATTTGATTCCCCCCACTAATCCCATGCGGATCTTGTTACTCTTGGGTGTTTGAGCACCCTAGACAGCCACGTAGCCATATTCCATTGTGGTGACGCTTCATGGTGTCGTTGGGAGCCTCCAATTAAGTTGTGGAGATAGCTCCAACCTTGTTTGTAAAGGTTCGGTCGCTGCCTCCAAGGGCACCAATAGTGGAATCACGGCATCTCGCATTGTGCGAGGGCGTGAGGAGAATAAGGTGGCCCTAGTGGATTTTTGGGGAGTATTGTGCCTCCACACCGCTCCAACGGGGACGTACTTCCTCTCAAAGGGAAGGAACTTCGATAACACATCCTCGTCTCCAACGGATCCACTTTTGGTTATCTCTTGCCTTTACTTGTGCAAGCTTATATTGTGTTGTATCCCTTCCTTGCTTGTGTTCTTGTTGTTATTGCATCATATAGGTTGCTCACCTAGTTGCCTATCTAGACAACCTATTTTGATGCTAAGTTTTATTTGGTAAAGAAAAGCTAAAAATTGTTAGTTGCCTATTCACTCCCCCCTCTAGTCAACCATATCGATCCTTTCAATTGGTATGAGAGCCTCATCTCTTTATAAAGGACTTAGTCGTCCAAAGAGTATGGTTGACACCATAGATGAGGCGGAGGAGCACTCCGGTCTGAGATCCACTTTTTCTACGGCCGATGGGGGATCCTTGGTCTCTCGTGAGGAGTTCAATGTAGCCTTGGACACCTTAAAAACCTCCATGACGACCGAGGTCAAAGGCATGCTTAAGAATTTTCTTGATGGTCTTAACTTATCCACAGCACCATTGGAAGTGGTCGATCCCACTAACAAGGTGACAGATGCTAACTCCAACAAGGGGGAAGCTACTCGTGATCAAGTTCCTTTGCCTAGTGGTAGAAGTGGGAGTGGCATCTTTGCCCATGTTGAACCTCCACTTACTTATGGAGGACCGGTTCCCTCCACGCATATGAATCATGTTGGTCCTCCTCCTAAGCTTGTGAAAAATGAGGATTTTGCCTCTTGGGTGTGTCGCTTTAAACGTCATTTAAATCATAGTTCTACTAATCTATGGAGAATTATTGAGCAAGGTTTCTACCCGCACGACCCAAGAAACTTCACTCCTAGAGAAGCCGCGGACCATCAATTCAACGAATTCACTCTCTTCATTCTCCAAGAAGCAATTCCTCCCAAAGATATTGTGCACCTTTGACCTTCCACCATGGCCAAGGAAGGATGGCAACATGTTGTTTCCATTTACAAGGCAAGCGCAAGCATTCAACGCTCAAACTTTGAAGTGGTGCAAGATTAAGCCGATGAGTTTGCAATGATTGAAGATGAAGAACCTCGTGAGCTTTACCGGAGATTAACCACTCTCGCGTTCTCAATCCGCGATCATGGGAGCAAGGATGCGGATGACAATTGGATCAAGCGCAAGTTTCTCAAGGCCATGATGCCCTACCATAAGGCCATGTCCTCCTTCATCCGTCAAAGGCCAGACTTTCATGCCTTGTCCTCTAGTGAAGTGTTGGATGAGTTTGTTGCAATGAGGATCTTGGACAAGACCGCCGACAATGCGGTGTTGCATTCTCAACGATCAAAGAAGCCCAACCTTGCTTTGAAGGCCAAGGCTAGTGTGGAAGAAGAGGGTGAAGAGGAAGAAGAGGAGATTTGCCCCGAAGATACCAAATATGCCTATCATGAGCACATGGCTCTCGCTTCACGGCAATTTTGGAGCAAGAAGAACTCAAGGCCCAACTTCAACAAGAACAACTCAAGTGGCACCAAGGCCAAGCAACGTGTGAGGACACGCTATAATTGTGGCAATGTGAGTCACATTGTTGTGGATTGCCCGTACGAGAAGAGGGAAGACAATGGTGGCAAGCTTATCTGAAAAGACAAGGCCAAGTCCTTCGCCAACAAGAACAACTTCACCAAGAAGACTCCTCCCAAGGGGTTGGTGGCACAACAAGAGTACAATGAGGATGATGATGAAGACGGTGAAGACAGTGAGATGGTTGTCATGGCCTCCGTTGCCATTGCAACAACTCCACGGGTGTCCCTCTTCGATTCACCCAATGAGAACGTCACCGCCAAGTTCCTCATGGCTAAAGCCACCAACAAGGTAACCCCCAACATCAAAACTACCATCACTACTAATCCTTCTTTGATGGATTGCACTAATGAAAGTGAGGGGACGAAGGAGGAGGAAAATGAATTTGAGTCTTTTATGAGTAAGCTCAAGGGTAAATCCAAGAAGCACTTCGTTGCTCTCTTGGAACAACTTGGTGAAGCCAATGAAATGATTGAGGCTCATGAAGATACCATCTCTAAGATGGAAGGGCATAGTCGTGACTATGCCGATGAGATTTCGGATCTCTCTAATGCGCTAGAGGAATATCGTGGTCATCGTTTGGCTCTTGAGGAGTCACACAATGATGATAATGCTAAATTAAAGAAAGATCTTGATCATGCTCTTGTTGTCTCTCGTGTGCTCAACTCTGAGAAGGCCAAACTTGGGGTTGACCATGCTAGACTCAAGGAGGAGTTTGATATACTTGACAAGGATCACAAGGCCTTGAAGAGTGCTCATGCTAGCCTCAAAGAGTCTCCGAAGCCATCAACACCGCTTGTCATGCATCCAATCGTCTCTATCTCCGAAAAGGCTTGAACAAGACTCCACATGAGATACTCACCGGCAACAAGCCCAACCTCAAGTACTTCCGAGTGTTCGGTTGTAAGTGTTTCATTCTCAAGAAAGGTGTTCGTTCGTCTAAATTTGAGGCTAGAGCTCATGAGGGCATATTTGTTGGTTATGCTACAAATTCTCATGCTTACCATGTCCTCAACAAGTCCATGGGACTCATTGAGGAGACGTGTAACGTGGAGTTTGATGACAATAACGGCTCCCAAGTGGAGCAAAGTGGTACTTGTTGTGACGCCCCCGACTTGACAGTACACTAATCATGCATGCAAATGTGTACGATCAAGATCAGGGACTCACGGGAAGATATCACAACAAAACTCTAGACACAAATTAAAATAATACAAGCTTTATATTACAAGCCAGGGGCCTCAAGGGCTCGAATACATAAGCTCGAATACACAAGAGTTAGCGGAAGAAATAATATCTGAGTACAGACATAGTTAAACAAAGTTTGCCTTAAGAAGGCTAGCACAAACTGGGATACAGATCGAAAGAGGCGCAGGCCTCTTGCCTGGGATCCTCCTAAACTACTCCTAGTCTTCGGTAGTGGCCTGCACGTAGTAGTAGGCACCTCCAGTGTAGCAGGAGTCATCGTCGACTGTGGCGTCTGGCTCCTGGGCTCCAACATCTGATCGTAACAACTAGGTATAGAGAGGGGGGAATGGGGGGAGCAAAGCAACCGTGAGTACTCATCCAAAGTACTCGCAAGCAAGGAGCTACACTACATATGCATTGGTATCAATGAAAGGGGGTAGTATATGTGGACTGAACTACAGAATGCCAGAATAAGAGGGGGATAGCTAGTCCTATTGAAGACTACGCTTCTGGCAGCCTCCATCTTGAAGCAGTAGAAGAGAATAGATGGTAAGTTAACCAAGTATCATCGCATAGCATAATCCTACCCGGCGATCCTCTCCTCGTCGCCCTGTTAGAGAGCGATCACCGGGTTGTATCTGGCACTTGGAAGGGTGTGTTTTATTAAGTATCCGGTTCTAGTTGTCATAAGGTCAAGGTACAACTTTGGGTCGTCCTTTCACCGAGGGACATGACTATTCGAATAGATAAACTTCCCTGCAGGGGTGCACCACATTTCCCAACACGCTCGATCCCATTTGGCCGGACACACTTTCCTGGGTCATGCCCGGCCTCGAAAGATCAAGACGTCGCAGCCCCACCTAGGCACAACATGGAGGTCAGCACGCCGGTCTAAATCTTAAGCACGTAGGGGTCTGGGCCCATTGCACACCTGCACGTTGTGTACGCGGCCGGTGAGCAGACCTAGCAACCTCCATTACAAAGGAAGTTGCGTTATGCGGTCCAACCCGGCGCGCGCCGCTCAGTCGCTAACGTCACGAAGGCTTCGGCTGATACCACAACGTCGAGTGCCCATAATTGTTCCCGCGTAGTTGATTAGTGTGTATAGGCCAGTGGCCAGACTCAGATCAAATACCAAGATCTCGTTAAGCATGTTATCTTGAAGTAACCGCAAATGCCGACCAGGGCCAGGCCCACCTCTCTCCTGGGTGGTCTCAACCTTCCCTGTTGCTCCACCACAAAGATCCACCCAGAGGGCCGTCGGGACAAAGGTCCTTTCAGCCACCAATCCGTGAATCACTCGCAGGTACTCTATGAGCCGACCCGACTTTAGTCACCACATGTATCATGTATAAAGTATATAGTATATACCCGTGATCACCTCCCGAGTGATCACGGCCCAATAGTATAGCATGGCAGACGGACAAGAATGTAGGGCCACTGATGAAATACTCGCATCCTATACTAAGCATTTAGGATTGCAGGTAAGGTATCAACAACTGTAGCAACAATGACAGGCTATGCAACAGAATAGGATTAACCGAAAGCAGTAACATGCTACACTACTCTAATGCAAGCAGTAGAGAGAAGAATAGGCGATATCTGGTGATCAGGGGGAGCTTGCCTGGAAGCTCTGCTGAAAAGGAAGAAGTGTCGTCGTCGACGTAGTCGATCACAGGGGCAGCATCGGTCTCGGGGTCTATTGGAGAGAAGAGGGGGAAGAAACAATAAATATAAAGCAAACGAAGCATCATAAAGTATAACATGGTAATACGCGGTGTTAGGGGTGAACTAACGCAGTGCTACGTGATACAAGCGAAGGGGGGAAACATCTGGATGGGTTTTCCCGGCGATAGGCATTTTCCGGACAAACGAAAGAGAGGGGACGGTTCCATGGTCAACGTGCTAGGAGCAAGTGACAGATGAACGAACCGTGTATTCAGATTCGTTGGAATTTTCTTAGCAACTTTCATATATAAATTTCTGAGCTACGGTTTATTTTCTATTGATTTTCAAAGTTTATTGTAAATTATGGATTTCTTTTATCTATTTACTTTAATATTAAACAAAAGAAATACATTTTGTACCCACTAGGATCTAGCCCTAGTGGATGACAAGTGGGGCCAGGGATCAGATGTTGGCCGATCAAAGGTTGACTGGTCAATGTGTGAACAGTGTAAGTGGGTCCCATGTGTCATTGGCTTTAGTTCAATAAATGATAGTTAAACATGTCATCCCATATGTCATTTGCTTAGACTAAGTTAGCACTAATTTTAATCCTAAGCTAAACTAGTCCTAATTAACACAAGGATCGGCCACACATGGTTGTGGCCAAGCCGGCCACACACACACACGGCACACACAACACGCAACACACGCGCGGCCTCTCGGACATGGCCAGCGGTAGTAGCGGCATGTGGCTGCAGCGGCAGGCAGTGGTGCCGACGAGCAGTGGCGGACAAGCAGTAGCATCAGCAAGCAGTGGTAGCACACAGCGGCAGTAGTAGTTAAGAGCAGCAGGAACGGCAACAGCGCAGGCAAGCAGCGGCCCGACCAGCATAGGCAAGAGCAGCAACATGCGAGAGCGGGAGCGGGCGGCTGCAGGCGTGCAAGCACAGACAGGGGCAGCAGCAATAGCAGGTGCGGCGTGGGCTCGGTGGTGCACATGCGCGATGGTGCAGGGGCGCGAACAGGACGAAGGTGAGCACGGGCAAGAGCAGACAGGGGACGCGCGGTGTGACACCCCGAGACCGTTGCGCCAGGTGTCTTCCAGTTATTCGTTGTTGTTGCCTTGTCATTCGCTTGTGTGTTGCTTCTTGCCATGTCATCATCCGCATTGCATCTGCATGTTTTCAAAACTTGCATTCGTCCGGGTCTCCCAGTTATTTCTGTTGTCCGTTCTGAGCCCAGACACACTTGCATGCGCCCGCGGCATATCCGAAATAGTATTTTATAAGTGGCTGAAAAATGTTCTCGAAATGGGTTGAAAGTTGGCATGCGGTGTTGTTATGTTGTCAGTAGGCGGCCTGCCAAGTTTCATCGCATTCGGAGTTCGTTTGATAGCCCAACCATTAAACTTATGGCCGCAATATAGTCGGTCTAACGTCGGACGTTTTCGGTCTCCGAAAACTGCTATCAGGCCTCTCTCTCTCTCTCTCTTTTCTCTCCTCTCAGCTTGATGCATTATGCACAGCCCACAAGTTCCAACTGACCCTCGCGTGAGCGTCCAAAACTGCCCCGAACCCGAACCGCTCAGTCATCACCGTTGCACTCAGATCATCCCAAACATTCCTAAAATATCTACGTTTCTCCATTGGACTCTCCTAACCTTTTGTTCTCGATCGTCCGATCCCGATCCGATGGTCCAAATCCCCCTCCTATTACCTACATGCTATATATTGCCCCCTAACCCTAAATTTTAGGCCTCCTGCCCCATCCACCCATCGCCACCGCCGCCACTTCACCAAATCCCCCCTCGAGATCTCCCCTGTCAGTTCCACCCAACCAGCGCCGCCACTTTCTCCCTCGGGATCCCTCCTGGTTCCCTCGATTCGGCCAGTCAGCACCGCCGCCCACCTTCTCCTCAATACCAGCCGATGCCCCAGGTACTCAATCCGGATGGGATCGAGGCAGTTCATGATATGTCTCCAATGTATCTATAATTTTTGATTGTTCCATGCTATATTATATTCTGTTTTGGACATTATTGGGCTTTATTATACACTTCTATATTATTTTTGGGACTAACCTATTAACCAGAGGCCTAGCCCAGAATTGCTATTTTTGCCTATTTCACAGTTTGGCAGAAAAAGAATATCAAACGGAGTCCAAACGGAATGAAACCTTCGGGAACGTGATTTTTGGAACGAACGTGATCCAGAGGACTTGGACCATACGTCAAGAAAGCTACCAGGAAGACACAAGGTAGGGGCGCGCCTACCCCCCTCCCCCCAGGCACGCCCTCCACCCTCGTGGGGCCCACGTTGCTCCACCGACGTACTTTGTAGCGACCGGACCTCAAACGGTCTGATCTCTGTGCTTCAGTGTCATCCTTGGATCAGTAATGCTGACATGCACAGTACTTGAAGGATTTATAATAGAGTAGCAATCACACACTTATTACATCGAATGTCTCGGAAGAGATCTTATTACAATAAATATGGCTTAAGGCCATCTAATAACGATAATAGCGGAAGGCTTGGAAGATAAGTGAGTCCATCAAATCCAATGGCATCACTGAGTATAGAACCACGACCTAAAAGGCACCTTACTCGTCGTCTGAAAAGTCTGCAACATGAACGTTGCAGCCCGAAACGGGTCAGCACATGGAATATGCTGGCAAAGTAACACATAGAGAGTAATGGAAGAATAAGGCTATACTACATGCATATTTGGCTGGTGGAAAGCTCTATGGTTACAGTTTTGCGTAAAGCCAATTTTTCCCTACTGCAAAGGAATAAATTTTTATTTAACTATCATGGTAGTTGTTAAACATTGAGAGTGTAGACACCCTCTCAATCCCAATTAAGCATCATCTTTAAAACCCAACAATATTAATTAGAGTAACATGATGAGATTCACATGATAATCCAAGTACTAGATACTCAAGATGTCCATAACCGGGGGCACGGCTAACCATGATTAGTGTATACACTCTGCAGAGGTTTGCGCACTTTTCCCCACAAGACTCGATCTCCTCCGTTGGGATTCTCGCACTACATGGTGTTTGAGAAACGGATGACCGAGACATAGTCTTTCAGAAGCGCTAGCACCTTACGAACGGGTAGACCGTTACACCTACTTTCCCCTACATCTGCTAGTATACTACTGTGAGAGTTCGCACGAGTTAATCAACTATGACTAGTTTATACACTCTGCAGAAGTTTCTAGTATGAATAATCTCATGATCCCTTTGAGCCTGGGTGGCGGTCCATAAAGAAAAACAGGCAATCGCTGGAATACCCAGGTGCCTCAATCCACCCAGATGTGTGTTTAAGTTGCCACCTTAAGTAAACCATTAATTTATCAATCTCACATCTGTCATGGATACACTCACCCAATCCACGTCTACTAGCATAGCATGGCAATATAAGCAAACGTAGAAGTAACTCCCAAAGGTTTGATAATAAAACAGGTAATAGGTACTACCTCACCTACTTCCCAAAACCCACAATTTAATTAGATCCTGATCATGCAATTGTTTGAGGATTGATCTAATGCAATAAAAACTGGGTAGTAGGAGGTATGATCAAAGTGTTACTTGCCTTGCTGATGATCCGTGCAACCTAGAGATTCGAAGTAGCAAGCGGCGCACTCCGGGTACTCTATCGCAAACAAACAAGCATACAATAAGCACTCGTCTAATGCACAGGTAAAACTCAAATAAGAAAACTCAACTAAAAATTTGGATGTTACGTACTTCTTCCTCCTATATATACCTACGTACCCCCAAACTACCAGATACGGAGCCAAAAACCTAATTCCACCGCTGCAACCTTCTGTACCCGTGAGATCCCATCTTGGGGCCTTTACCGGAGCTCCGCCGGAGGGGGCATCGATCACGGAGGGCTTCCACATCAAGACCATAGCCTCTCCGATGATGTGTGAGTAGTTTACCTCAGACCTTCGGGTCCATAGTTATTAGCTAGATGGCTTCTTCTCTCTCTTTGGATCTCAATACAAAGTTCTCTGCGATTCTCGTGGAGATCTATTCGATGTAATCTTCTTTTGCGGTGTGTTTGTTGAGACCGATGAATTGTGGGTTTATGATCAAGTTTATCTATGAACAATATTTGAATCTTCTCTGAAATCTTTTATGTATGATTGGTTATCTTTGCAAGTCTCTTCGAATTATCAGTTTGGTTTGGCCTACTAGATTGATCTTTCTTGCAATGGGAGAAGTGCTTAGCTTTGGGTTCAATCTTGCGATGTCCTTTCCCAGTGACAGTAGGGGCAGCAAGGCACGTATTTTATTGTTGCCATCGAGGATAACAAGATGGGGTTTATACCATATTGCATGAGTTTATCCATCTACATCATGTCATCTTACTTAAAGCGTTACTCTACTCTTTTGAACTTAATACTCTAGATGCATGCTGGATAGCGGTCGATGTGTGGAGTAATAGTAGTAGATGCAGGCAGGAGTCAGTCTACTTGTCTTGGACGTGATGCCTATATACATGATCATACCTAGATATTCTCATAACTATGCTCAATTCTGTTTGTGTAGGTGCGAGGGACTCGTGCGTGGTCTCCTACTGGATTGATACCTTGGTTCTCAAAAACTGAGGGAAATACTTACGCTACTTTGCTGCATCACCCTTTCCTCTTCAAGGGAAAACCAACGCAGTGCTCAAGAGGTAGCAAGAAGGATTTCTGGCGCCGTTGCCGGGGAGTCTACGCAAAAGTCAACATACCAAGTACCCATCACAAACCCTTATCTCCCGCATTACATTATTTGCCTATCATTTTCCTCTCCCCCACTTCACCCTTGCCATTTTATTTGTCCTCTCTCTCCGTCCTCCTTCTCTTTCCCTATTTGCCTCTTTTTGCCTGTTTCTTGTTTGCTTATGTGTTGGATTGCTTGCCTGTCACGATGGCTCAAGATAATACCAAATTGTGTGACTTTACTAATAATACCAACAACAATGATTTTATTAGCACTCCGATTGCTCCTCTTACCGATGCTGAATCTTGTGAAATTAATGTTGCTTTGCTGAATCTTGTCATGAAAGATCCGTTTTTCGGCCTTCCTAGTGAAGATGTCGCTACCCATCTAAACAATTTTGTTTATTTTTGTGGTATGAAAAGAAGAAATATGTGGATAGTGATATTATTAAATTGAAGCTATTCCCGTTTTCGCTTAGAGATCGTGCTAAAGCTTGGTTTTCGTCTTTGCCTAAAAATAGTATTGATTCATGGAATAAGTGCAAAGATGCTTTTATCTCTTAAGTATTTTCCTCCCGCTAAGATCATCTCTCTTAGAAACGATATTATGAATTTTAAGCAACTTGATCATGAACATGTTGCACAAGCTTGGGAGAGGATGAAATTAATGATACGTAATTGCCCTACACATGGTTTGAATTTGTGGATGATTATACAAAAAATTTATGCCGGATTGAATTTTGCTTCTAGAAATTTTTTAGATTCGGCTGTGGGAGGCACTTTTATGGAAATCACTTTAGGAGAAGCTACTAAACTCCTAGATAATATTATGGTTAATTATTCTCAATGGCACACTGAAAGATCTACTAATAAGAAAGTGCATGCGATAGAAGAAATTAATGTTTTGAGTGGAAAGATGGATGAACTCATGAAATTATTTGCTAATAGAAGTGTTTCTTTTGATCCTAAAGATATGCCTTTGTCTACTTTGATTGAGAATAATAATGAATCTTTGGATGTGAATTTTGTTGGTAGGAATAATTTTGGTAACGACGCGTATAGAGGAAACTTTAATCCTAGGACGTATCCTAGTAATTCCTCTAATAATTATGGTAATTCCTACAACAATTCTTATGGACATTTTAATATATGCCCTCTGAATTTGAGACTAGTGTTAAGGAGTTTATGAATTCGCAAAAGAATTTCAATGCTTTTCTTGAAGAGAAGTTGCTTAAAGTTGATGAATCGGCTAGGAATGTTGATAGAATTTCTCTTGATGTTGATTCTTTGAAACTTAGATCTATTCCACCTAAGCATGATATCAATGAGTCTCTCAAAGCCATGAGAATTTCCATTGATGAGTGCAAAGAAAGAACCGCTAGGATGCGTGCTAAGAAAGATTGCTTTATAAAAGCGTGTTCTTCTAGTTTTCATGATAATAAAGATGAAGATCTAAAAGTTATTGATGTTTACCCTATTAAATCTTTGTTTTGCAATATGAATCTTGATAATGTTGGGACTGAATATGATCCACCTTTACCTAGAAGGCATTTCAAAAATTTGGAGTTTTTAGATCTTGATGCAAAAAAATGGTAAAAGTGGGATTGAAGAGATCAAAACCGTAGATATTAATGAACCCACTATCTTGGATTTCAAGGATTTTAATTATGATAATTGCTCTTTGATAAATTGTACTTCCTTGTTGCAATCCATGCTAAATTCTCCGCATGCTTATAATTAAAATAAAGCCTTTACCAAACATATCGTTGATGCTTTGATGCAATCTTATGAAGAAAAACTTGAGTTGGAAGTTTCTATCCCTAGAAAACTTTATGATGAGTGGGAACCTACTATTAAAATTAAAATTAAAGATCATGAATGCTATGCTTTGTGTGATTTGGGTGCTAGTGTTTCCACGGTTCCAAAGACTTTGTGTGATTTGCTAGGTTTTCGTGATTTTGATGATTGCTCTTTAAACTTGCACCTTGCGGATTCCACCATTAAGAAACCTATGGGAAGAATTAATGATGTTCTTATTGTTGCAAATAGGAATTATGTGCCCGTAGATTTTATTGTTCTTGATATAGATTGCAATCCTTCATGTCCTATTATTGTTGGTAGACCTTTTCTTAGAACGATTGGTGCAATTATTGATATGAAGGAAGGGAATATTAGTTTCCAATTTCCGTTAAGGAAAGGCATGGAACACTTCCCTAGAAAGAAAATAAAATTATCTTATGAATCTATTATGAGAGCCACTTATGGATTGCCTACCAAAGATGGCAATACTTAGATCTATCTTCGCTTTTATGCCTAGCTAGGGGCGTTAAACGATAGCGCTTGTTGGGAGGCAACCCAATTTTTTTTATTCCTTGCTTTTTGCTCCTGTTTAGTAATAAATAATTTATCTATCCTCTGTTTTGGTTGTGTTTTTTGTGTTTAATTAGTATTTGTGCCAAGTAGAACCGTTGGGAAGACTTGCGGAAAGTCTTTTTGATCTTGCTGTAAAAAACAGAAACTTTAGTGCTCACGAGAATTGCTGCCATTTTTATTTTGAAAGTGATATTTACTTAATTTTTTTTTTGCAGATGATTAATAGATAAATTCCTCACGTCCAGAAATTTATTTTAGAATTTTTGGGGTTCCATAAGTTTGCGTTAGCTACAGATTACTAGACTGTTCTGTTTTTGACAGATTCTGTTTTTCGTGTGTTGTTTGCTTATTTTGATGAATCTATGGCTAGTAAAATAGTTTATAAACCATAGAGAAGTTGGAATATAGTAGGTTTAACACAAATATAAATCAATAATGAGATCATTACAGTACCTTGAAGTGGTGTTTTGTTTTCTTTCGCTAACAGAGCTCACGAGATTTTCTATTTTGAGTTTTGTGTTGTGAAGTTTTCAAGTTTTGGGTTAAGTTTTGATGGATTATGGAACAAGGAGTGGCAAGAGCCTAATCTTGGGGATGCCCATGTCACACCAAGGTAAAATTCAAGGACTCCCAAAAGCCTAAGCTTGGGATGCCCGGAAGGCATCCCCTCTTGAGTCTTCGTCTATCGGTAACTTTACTTGGAGCTATATTTTTATTCACCACATGATATGTGTTTTTCTTGGAGCGTCTTGTATTATTTGAGTCTTTGCTTTTTATTTTACCACAATCATCCTTGTTGTACACACCTTTTGAGAGAGACTCACATGATTTGAAAATTATTAGAATACTCTATGTGCTTCACTTATATCTTTTGAGCTATATAGCTTTTGCTCTAGTGCTTCATTTTATAGAAATAATTGTTCTCTCATGCTTCACTTAGATTATTTTGAGAGTCCTACAAAACAGCATGGTAATTTGCTTTAATTATGATAGGCATTCAAGATTAGTAAAAAAATCTTATGAGTGTGTTGAATACTATGAGAAGTTTGATACTTGATAATTTTTTTGAGATATGGAGATGGTGATATGAGAGTCATGCTAGTTGAGTAGTTGTGAATTTGAGAAATACTTGTGTTGAAGTTTGTGATTCCCGTAGCATGCACGTATGGTGAACCATTATGTGATGAAGTCGGAGCATGATTTATTTATTGATTGTCTTCCTTATGAGTGGCGGTCGGGGACGAGCGATGGTCTTTTCCTACCAATCTATCCCCCTAGGAGCATGCGCGTAATACTTTGCTTTGATAACTAATAGATTTTTGCAATAAGTATGTGAGTTCTTTATGACTAATGTTGAGTCCATGGATTATACGCACTCTCACCCTTCCACCATTGCTAGCCTCTCTAGTATCGCGCAACTTTTGCCGGTACCATAAACCCACCAAACACCTTCCTCAAAATAGCCACCATACCTACCTATTATGGCATTTCCATAGCCATTCCGAGATATATTGCCATGCAACTTTCCACCGTTCCGTTATTATGACACGCTTCATCATTCTCATATTGCTTGCATGATCATGTAGTTGACATCGTATTTGTGGCAAAGCCACCATTCATAATTCTTTCATACATGTCACTCATGCATCATTGCACATCCCGGCACACCGCCGGAGGCATTCACATAGAGTCATATTTTGTTCTAAGTGTTGGGGAACGTAGCAGAAATTCAAAATTTTCTACGCATCACCAAGATCAATCTATGGAGAGACCAGAAACGAGGGGAAGGAGAGTGCATCTACATACCCTTGTAGATCGCTAAGCGGAAGCGTTCAAGAGAACGGGGTTGATGGAGTCGTACTCGTCGTGATCCAAATCACCGATGATCCTAGTGCCGAACGGACGGCACCTCCGTGTTCAACACACGTACAGCCCGGTGACGTCTCCTACGCCTTGATCCAGCAAGGGGAGAAGGAGAGGCTGGGGAAGACTCCATCCAGCAGCAGCACGACGGCGTGGTGGTGGTGGAGGAGCGTGGTACTCCAGCAGGGCTTCGCCAAGCACCGCAAGAGACGAGGAGGGAGAGGGGTAGGGCTGCGCCAGGGAGAGGTCAAAACTCATGTGTTGGCAGCCCCAAAGACCTCAACTATATATAGGGGAGAGGGAGGGGGCTGCGCCCCCACCTAGGGTTCCACCCTAGGGGCGGAGGCCAGCCCAGATCCCATCTGGTGGGGCGGCCAAGGGGGGGGAGAGGGGAAACTTGCCCCCCACGCTAGGTGGGGCGCCCCCTCCCCAAACCCTAGGCGCCTTGGGCCCTTGTGGGGGGGCGCACCAGCCCACCTGGGGCTGGTCCCCTCCCACACTTGGCCCATGCAGCCCTCTGGGGCCGGTGGCCCCACTTGGTGGACCCCCGGGACCCTCCTGGTGGTCCCGGTATGTTACCGATAAAACCCGAAACTTTTCTGGTGACCAAAATAGGACTTCCCATATATAAATCTTTACCTCCGGACCATTCCGGAACTCCTCGTGACGTCAGGGATCTCATCCGGGACTCCGAACAACATTCGGTAACCACGTATATCTATTCCCTATAACCCTAGCGTCATCGAACCTTAAGTGTGTAGACCCTACGGGTTCGGGAGACATGCAGACATGACCGAGATGACTCTCCGGTCAATAACCAACAGTGGGATCTGGATACCCATGTTGGCTCCCACATGTTCCATGATGATCTCATCGGATGAACCACGATGTCGAGGACTTAATCAATCCCGTATACAATTCCCTTTATCTAGCGGTACGATACTTGCCCGAGATTCGATCATCGGTATCCCGATACCTTGTTCAATCTCGTTACCGGCAAGTCTCTTTACTCGTTCCGTAACACATCATCTCGTGATCAACTCCTTGATCACATTGTGCACATTATGATGATGTCCTACCGAGTGGGCCCAGATATACCTCTCCGTTTACACGGAGTGACAAATCCCAGTCTCGATTCATGCCAACCCAACAGACACTTTTGGAGATACCTGTAGTGTACCTTTATAGCCACCCAGTTTCGTTGTGACGTTTGGCACACCCAAAGCACTCCTACAGTATCCGGGAGTTGCATAATCTCATGGTCTAAGGAAATGATACTTGACATTAGAAAAGCTTTAGCATACGAACTACATGATCTTGTGCTAGGCTTAGGATTGGGTCTTGTCCATCACATCATTCTCCTAATGATGTGATCCCGTTATCAATGACATCCAATGTCCATGGTCAGGAAACCGTAACCATCTATTGATCAACGAGCTAGTCAACTAGAGGCTTACTAGGGACATGGTGTTGTCTATGTATCCACACATGTATCTGAGTTTCCTATCAATACAATTCTAGCATGGATAATAAACGATTATCATGAACAAGGAAATATAATAATAACCAATTTATTATTTCCAACAGTCTCCCACTTGCACTAGAGTCAATAATCCAGTTCACATCAATATGTGATTAACACTCAAGGTCACATCCCCATGTGACTAACACCCAAGAGTTCTGGGTTTGATCATGTTATGCTTGTGAGAGAGGTTTCAGTCAACGGGTCTGCAGCATTTAGATCCATATGTACTTCGCAAATTTCTATGTCATCTTGTAGATGCAACTACTACGCTACATTTGGAGCCATTTCAAATAATTGTTCTACTTGGAGCTATTATAAATTGTTGCTCCATTATACGTATCCAGTATCTCTACTCAGAGCTATCCGGATAGGTGTTAAGCTTGCATCGACGTAACTCTTACGTCAAACTCTTTATCACCTCCATAACCGAGAAACATATCCTTATTCCTCTAAGGATAATTTAGACCACTATCTGGTGATCTACTCCTAGATCACCTTTGTACCCTCTTGCCAAATATGTGGCAAGGCACACATCAGGTGTGGTACTCAGCATGGCATACCGTATGGAGCCTATGACAAAAGCATAGGGGACGACCTTTGTCCTTCCTCTTTCTTATGTCGTGGTCGAGCTTTAAGTCTTAACTTCATACCTTACAACTCAGGCAAGAACTCCTTCTTTGACTGATCCATCTTGAACACCTTCAAGATCATGTCAAGGTATGTGCTCATTTGAAAGTACCATTAAGCGTTTTGATCTATCCTTATAGATCTTGATGCTCAATGTTCAAGTAGCTTAATCAAGGCTTTCCATTGAAAAACACTTTCCAAATAACCCTATATGCTTTCCAGAAATTCTACGTCATTTCTGACCAACAACATATACTCATCAGAAATTCTATAGTGCTCCCACTCACTTCTTTGGAAATACAAGTTTCTCATAAACTTTGTATACACCCAAAACTTTGATCATCTCATCAAAGCATACATTCCAACTCCGAGATGCTTACTCCAATCCTTAGAAGGATTGCTGGAGCTTTGCATACTTGTTAGCATCTTTCAGGATTGACAAAACCTTCCGGTTGTATCACATACAACCTTTCCTCAAGAAAATCGTCGAGGAAACAATGTTTTGACATCCTATCTGCAAGATTTCATAAATAATGTAGTAATCGCTAATATAATTCCAACAGACTCTTAGCATCGCTACGAGTGAGAAAGTCTCATCGTAGTCAACTCCTTGAACTTGTCGGAAAACATCTTAACGACAAGTCGAGCTTTCTTAATGGTGATACTTACCATCATTGTCCGTCTTCCTTTTAAAACCCATATGTACCTAACAGCCTTACGACCATCAAGTAGTTCTTCCAAAGTCTACACTTTGTTTTCATATATGGATCCTCTCTCGGATTATATGGCCTCAAGCCATTTTGGAATCCAGGCCCACCATCGCTTATCCATAGCTCGTAGGTTCATTGTTTTCTAGCAACATGACTTCCAAGACAGGATTACATACCACTCTGAATTAGTACGCATCCTTGTCATCCCACGAGGTTTGGTAGTGACTTGATCTGAAGTTTCATGATCACTATCATAAGCTTCTACTTCAATTGGTGTAGGTGCCATAGGAACAACTCCCTGTGCCCTGCCACACACTAGTTGAAGAGACGGTTCAATAACCTCATCAAGTCTCCACCATCCTCCCACTCAATTCTTTCGAGAGAAACTTTTTCTCGAGAAAGGACCCGATTCTAGAAACAATCCCTTATTGCTTTCGGATCTGAGACAGGAGGTATATACCCAACTGTTTTGGGTGTCCTATGAAGATGCATTTATCCGCTTTGGGTTCGAGCTTATCAGCCTGAAACTTTTTCACATAAGCATCGTAGCCCCAAACTTTTAAGAAATGACAGCTTAGGTTTCTCTAAACCATAGTTCATACGGTGTCATCTCATCGGAATTACCTGGTGCCCTATTTAAAGTGAATGTGGTTGTCTCTAATGCCTAACCCATAAACTATAGTGGTAATTCGATAAGAGACATCATGGTACGCACCATATCCAATAGGGTGCAACTATGATGTTCGGACACACCATCACACTATGGTGTTCCAGGCGGTATTAGTTGTGAAACAATTTCCACAGTGCCAAACTCGTAACTCAGATATTCATTTCTATGATCATATCATAGACATTTTATCCTCTTGTCACGAAGATCTTCAACTTCACTCTGAAATTACTTGAACCATTCAATAATTCAGACTTGTGTTTCATCAAGTAAATATACTCAGTATCTACTTAAATCATCTGTGAAGTAAGAATATAACGATATCCACTGCGTGCCTCAGCACTCATTGGACTGCACACATCAAAATGTATTACTTCCAACGAGTTGCTTTCTCGTTCCATCTTACTGAAAACGAGGCTTTTCCAGTCATCTTGGCCATGTGGTATGATTTGCATGTCTCAAGTGATTCAAAATCAAGTGAGTCCAAACGATCCATATGTATAGAGTTTCTTCAGGCATATCTACCAACAAACATGGTTCGCATGTCTCAATCCTTTCAAAAATGAGTGAGTCCAAAGATCCATCAACATGGAGCTTCTTCATGCATTTTATACCAATATGACTCAAATTGCAGTGCCACATTTGTGTGGTACTATCATTACTATCTTATACCTTTGGCATGAAAATGTGTATCACTACGATCGGGATGGTATTGTTCAAATAAACAGAGTAACCATTATTCTCCTTAAATGAATAACCGTATCGCGATAGACATAATCCAATCATGTCTATGCTCAACGCAAACACCAAATAACAATTATTTAGGTTTTAATACCAATCTCGATGGTAGAGGGAGCGTACGATATTTGATCAACCTTGGAAATACTTCCAACACATATCGTCATCTCACCTTTTAGCTAGTCTCCATTTATTCCGTAGCCTTTTGTTTCGAGTTACTAACACTTAGCAACCGAACCGGTATCTAATACCCTGGTGCTACTAGGAGTACTAGTAAAGTACACATTATAATGCATATCCAATATACTTCTGTCGACCTTGCCAGCCTTCTCATCTACCAAGTATCTAGGGTGGTTCTGCTTCAGTGACTGTTCCCCTTATTACAGAAGCACTTAGTCTCGGGCTTGGGTTCAACTTTGGGTTTCTTCACTAGAACAGCAACTGATTTGTTGTTCCATGAAGTATCCCTTTCTTGCCCTTGCCCTTCTTGAAACTAGTGGTTTCACCAACCATCAACAATTGATGCTCCTTCTTGATTTCTACTTTTGTGGTGTCGCGAATAGCTCAAGGATCATATCTATCCCTGATATGTTATAGTTCATCACGAAGCTCTAGTAGCTTGGTGGCAGTGACTTTGGAGAACCATCACTATTTCATCTGGAAGATCAAATCCCACTCGATTCAAGCGATTGTTGTACTCAGACAATCTGAGCACAAGCTCAACAATTGAGCTTTTCTCCCTTAGTTTGCAGGCTAAGAAAATCGTCGGAGGTCTTATACCTCTTGACGTGGGCACGAGCCTGAAATCCCAATTTCAGCCCTCAAAACATCTCATATGTTTCGTGACGTTTCAAAACGTCTTCGGTGCCTCAACTCTAAACCGTTTAACTGAACTATCACGTAGTTATCAAAATGTGTATGTCAGATGTTCACAACATCCACAGACGATGTTCGAGGTTCAGCACATTGAGCGGTGCACTAAGGACATAAGCCTTCTATGAAGCAATGAGGACAATCCTCAGTTTACGGACCTAGTCCGCATAATTGCTACTGTCAACTTTCAACTAAATTTTCTCTAGGAACATATCTAAACAGTAGAACTGAAGCCCGATCTACGACATAATTTGTGAAGACCTTTTGACTATGTTCAGGATAATTAAGTTCATCTTATGAACTCCCACTCAGATAGACATCCCTCTAGTCATCTAAGTGATACATGATCCGAATCAACTAGGCCGTGTCCGATCATCACGTGAGACAGACTAGTCAACATCGGTGAACATATTCATGTTGATCGTATCTACCATACGACTCATGCTCGACCTTTCGGTCTCTTGTGTTCCGAGGCCATGTCTGTACATGCTAGGCTCGTCAAGTTAACCTAAGTGTTTCGCATGTGTTCCGAGGCCATGTCTGTACATGCTAGGCTCGTCAACACCTGTTGTATTCGAACGTAAGAATCTATCACACCCGATCATCACGTGGTGCTTCGAAACGACGAACTTTCGCAACGGTGCACAGTTAGGGAGAACACTTCTCTTGAAATTTTAGTGAGGGATCATCTTATTTAAGCTATCGTCGTTCTAAGCAAATAAGATGTATAAACATGATAAACATCACATGCAATCAAATAATAGTGACATGATATGGCCAATATCATATAGCTACTTTGATTTCCATCTTGGGGCTCCATGATCATCTTGTCACCGGCATGACACCATGATCTCCATCATCATGATCTCCATCATTATGTCTCCATGAAGTTGTCTCGCCAACTTATTACTTCTACTACTATGGCTACCGGTTAGCAATAAAGTAAAGTAATTACATGGCGTTGTTCAATGACACGCAGGTCATACAATAAATAAAGACAACTCCTATGGCTCCTGCCGGTTGTCATACTCATCGACATGCAAGTCGTGATTCCTATTACAAGAACATGATCAATCTCATACATCACATATCATTCATCACATTCTTCTTGGCCATATCACATCACATAGCATACCCTGCAAAAACAAGTTAGACGTCCTCTAATTGTTGTTTGCATGTTTTACGTGGCTGCTATGGGTTTCTAGCAAGAACGTTTCTTACCTACGCAAAAATCACAACGTGATATGCCAATTGCTATTTACCCTTCATAAGGACCCTTTTCATCAAATCCGATCCGACTAAAGTGGGAGAGACAGACACCCGCTAGCCACCTTATGCAACTAGTGCATGTCAGTCAGTGCAACCAGTCTCACATAAGAGTACGTGTAAGGTCGGTCCGGGCCGCTTCATCCCACAATGCCGCCGAATCAAGATTGGACTAGTAACGATAAGCATATTGAACAAAATCAACGCCCACAACTACTTTGTGTTCTACTCGTGCATAGAAACTACGCATATACCTAGCTCATGATGCCACTGTTGGGGAACGTAGCAGAAATTCAAAATTTTCTACGCATCACCAAGATCAATCTATGGAGAGACCAGCAACGAGGGGAAGGAGAGTGCATCTACATACCCTTGTAGATCGCTAAGCGGAAGCGTTCAAGAGAACGGGGTTGATGGAGTCGTACTCGTCGTGATCCAAATCACCGATGATCCTAGTGCCGAACGGACGGCACCTCCGTGTTCAACACACGTACAGCCCGGTGACGTCTCCTACGCCTTGATCCAGCAAGGGGAGAAGGAGAGGCTGGGGAAGACTCCATCCAGCAGCAGCACGACGGCGTGGTGGTGGTGGAGGAGCGTGGTACTCCAGCAGGGCTTCGCCAAGCACCGCAAGAGACGAGGAGGGAGAGGGGTAGGGCTGCGCCAGGGAGAGGTCAAAACTCATGTGTTGGCAGCCCCAAAGACCTCAACTATATATAGGGGAGAGGGAGGGGGCTGCGCCCCCACCTAGGGTTCCACCCTAGGGGCGGCGGCCAGCCCAGATCCCATCTGGTGGGGCGGCCAAGGGGGGGAGAGGGGAAACTTGCCCCCCAAGCTAGGTGGGGCGCCCCCTCCCCAAACCCTAGGCGCCTTGGGCCCTTGTGGGGGGCGCACCAGCCCACCTGGGGCTGGTCCCCTCCCACACTTGGCCCATGCAGCCCTCCAGGGCCGGTGGCCCCACTTGGTGGACCCCCGGGACCCTCCTGGTGGTCCCGGTATGTTACCGATAAAACCCGAAACTTTTCTGGTGACCAAAACAGGACTTCCCATATATAAATCTTTACCTCCGGACCATTCCGGAACTCCTCGTGACGTCCGGGATCTCATCCGGGACTCCGAACAACATTCGGTAACCACGTATATCTATTCCCTATAACCCTAGCGTCATCGAACGTTAAGTGTGTAGACCCTACGGGTTCGGGAGACATGCAGACATGACCGAGATGACTCTCCGGTCAATAACCAACAGCGGGATCTGGATACCCATGTTGGCTCCCACATGTTCCACGATGATCTCATCGGATGAACCACGATGTCGAGGACTTAATCAATCCCGTATACAATTCCCTTTATCTAGCGGTACGATACTTGCCCGAGATTCGATCATCGGTATCCCGATACCTTGTTCAATCTCGTTACCAGCAAGTCTCTTTACTCGTTCCGTAACACATCATCCCGTGATCAACTCCTTGATCACATTGTGCACATTATGATGATGTCCTACCGAGTGGGCCCAGAGATACCTCTCCGTTTACACGGAGTGACAAATCCCAGTCTCGATTCGTGCCAACCCAACAGACACTTTCGGAGATACCTGTAGTGTACCTTTATAGCCACCCAGTTACGTTGTGACGTTTGGCACACCCAAAGCACTCCTACGGTATCCGGGAGTTGCACAATCTCATGGTCTAAGGAAATGATACTTGACATTAGAAAAGCTTTAGCATACGAACTACATGATCTTGTGCTAGGCTTAGGATTGGGTCTTGTCCATCACATCATTATCCTAATGATGTGATCCCGTTATCAATGACATCCAATGTCCATGGTCAGGAAACCGTAACCATCTATTGATCAACGAGCTAGTCAACTAGAGGCTTACTAGGGACATGGTGTTGTCTATGTATCCACACATGTATCTAAGTTTCCTATCAATACAATTCTAGCATGGATAATAAAAAATTATCATGAACAAGGAAATATAATAATAACCAATTTATTATTGCCTCTAGGGCATATTTCCAACACTAATTATTGAGTTGTAATTCTTGAGTTGTAAGTAAATAAAGTGTGATGATCATCATTATCAGAGCATTGTCCCAGTGAGGAAAGGATGATGGAGACTATGATTCCCCCACAAGTCGGGATGAGAATCCGGACGAAAAAGAAAAAAAGAAAAAAAGAGGCCAAAAAAAAGAAAGAAGGCCCAAATAAAAAAATGAGAGAAAAAGAGAGAAGGGACAATGTTACTGTCCTTTTTCCACACATGTGCTTCAAAGTAGCACCATGACCTTCATGATAGAGAGTCTCCTATGATATCACTTTCATATACTAGTGGGAATTTTTCATTATAGAACTTGGCTTGTATATTCCAATGATGGGCTTCCTCAAAATGCCGTAGGTATTCATGAGCAAGTGAGTTGGATGCACACCCACTTAGTTCCTTTTGTTGAGCTTTCATATACTTATAGCTCTAGTACATTCGTTGCATAGCAATCCCTACTCACTCACATTGATATCTATTAATGGGCATCTCCATAGCCCGTTGATACGCCTAGTTTATATGAGACTATCTTCTCCATTTTTGTCTTCTCCACAACTACCCTTCTATTCCACATATAGTGCTATGTACATGGCTCACGCTCATGTATTGCGTGAAGATTGAAAAAGTTTGAGAACACCAAAAGTATGAAACAATTGCTTGGCTTGTCATCGGGGTTGTCCATGATTTAAATACTTTGTGTGGTGAAGATAGAGCATAGCCAGACTATATGATTTTGTAGGGATAACTTTCTTTGGCCATGTTATTTTGAGAAGACATAATTGCTTAGTTAGTATGCTTGAAGTATTATTATTTTTATGTAAATATTAAACTTTTGTCTTGAATCTTTCGGATCTGAATATTCATACCACAATTAAGAGAATTACATTGAAATTATGCCAAGTAGCATTCCACATCAAAAATTCTGTTTTTATCATGTACCTACTCGAGGACGACCAGGAATTAAGCTTGAGGATGCTTGATACGTCTCCAACGTATCTATAATATTTGATTGTTCCATGCTATATTATATTCTGTTTTGGACATTATTGGGCTCTATTATACACTTTTATATTATTTTTGGGACTAACCTATTAACCGGAGGCCCAGCCCAGAATTGCTATTTTTTGCCTATTTCAGAGTTTTGTAGAAAAAGAATATCAAATGGAGTCCAAACGGAATGAAACCTTCGGGAACGTGATTTTTGGAACGAACGTAATCCAGAGGACTTGGACCCTACGTCAAGAAAGCTACCAGGAAGGCACGAGCTAGGGGGCGCGCCTACCCCCCCCCCCTAGACGCGCCCTCCACCCTCGTGGGGCCCATGTTGCTCCACCGACGTACTTCTTCCTCCTTATATACCTACGTACCCCCAATCTACTAGATACGGAGCCAAAAACCTAATTCCACCGCCGCAACCTTCTATACCCGTGAGATCCCATCTTGGGGCCTTTTCCGGAGCTCCGTCGAAGGGGGCATCGATCACGGAGGGCTTCTACATCAGCACCATAGCCTCTCCGATGATGTGTGAATAGTTTACCTCAGACCTTCGGGTCCATAGTTATTAGCTAGATGGCTTCTTCTCTCTCTTTGGATCTCAATACAAAGTTCTCCGCGATTCTCGTGGAGATCTATTCGATGTGATCTTCTTTTGTGGTGTGTTTGTTGAGACCGATGAATTGTGGGTTTATGATCAAGTTTATCTATGAACAATATTTGAATCTTCTCTGAATTATTTTATGTATGATTGGTTATCTTTGCAAGTCTCTTCGAATTATCAGTTTGGTTTGGCCTACTAGATTGATCTTTCTTGCAATGGCAGAAGTTCTTAGCTTTGGGTTCAATCTTGCGGTGTCCTTTCCCAGTGACGTTAGGGGCAGCAAGGCACATATTGTATTGTTGCCATCGAGGATAACAAGATGGGGTTTATATCATATTGCATGAGTTTATCCCTCTACATCATGTCATCTTACTTAAAGAGTTACTCTATTATTTTGAACTTAATACTCTAGATGCATGCTGGATAGCGGTCGATGTGTGGAGTAATAGTAGTAGATGCAGGCAGGAGTCGGTCTACTTGTCTCGGACGTGATGCCTATATACATGATCATACCTAGATATTCTCATAACTATGCTCAATTCTGTCAATTTCTCAACAGTAATTTGTTTACCCACTATAATACTTATGCTCTCGAGAGAAGCCACTAGTGAAACCTATGGCCCCTAGGTCTATTTTCCATCATATTAATCTCCCGTTAACAAGCTATTTCTGGTGTCGTTTTTATTTCGCTTTATTTACTTTGCATATTTATCATAAAAATACCAAAAATATTATCTTATCATGTCTATCAGATCTCACTTTCGCAAGTGACCGTGAAGGGATTGACAACCCCTTTATTGCGTTGGTTGCGAGGATTTTATTTGTTTGTGTAGGTGCGAGGGACTCGTGCGTGGGCTCCTACTGGATTGATACCTTGGTTCTCAAAAACTGAGGGAAATACTTACGCTACTTTGTTGCATCACCATTTCCTCTTCAAGGGAAAACCAACGTAGTGCTCAAGAGGCAGCAGCTCACACCATCGGAGCCCCAAGCCACCTCCCCGCCACCCGGCGCCTCCTGCATCCCCGTCGTCCTTCGGCCCTATAGTCGCCTTCGTCCGCGACCACAGGAGCCAGAGCTCCTGCAGCTGCGAGCACCTGAGGCCCCATCCGCCCGGCCACCGGAGCACCAGCTCGCAGGAGCATAGCTCCTCCTGCCGACGCCCTCCGCCACCCAGGCGAGCCCCCGTCGCGCCCTCTCCTTCCTCCGTTTTCCTCCTCTCTGTATCTCATATCTCTCTCAGGTGAACCTGCCGCCATAGACAGCCGCCGCCGGACCCGCCTTCATCGGCCTCCGTTCGGCGCGTCGCCGCCGGGATCCGCTCGGCTCCTCGCCGACCCGCCGTTTTCCTTCACTTGTTGCTGCCTTCAGGACCCCGCGCCGGATCCCTGCACCCTGGACCTCCCCGGCTTCGCGTGGTCCAGTCCCGCCGTCGTGCCCTGCATCCTGGGAGCTAGCCGCGCCTCAAGCCCATGCGTCCCTGTCGTGCCGCCATGCCCGCTGCGCCCCTGTCGAGCTGCCTTGCTTCGCCCGCTCGTCCCCGTTGACCCGGTTCAAGCGCCAGCGTGGCCAGCCTCCTCGGCTGCAAGCCAGCGCCAGCCCTCCTCTAATTCTGACCGGGCCTCGGCCCATGGTGAGCAGCACCCCAAACCACTGCTCACATTCGGCCCATTGTGTTTTTTTTCAGTTCTGGAGGATTTTTCCTAATATTTCAGAGAGTGCAGATTTGCAGAAAACCCCCTAGACATCATGCATAAAATAACTTCACAACCGTGCATCGGTTTAAAATGTTTTATATATGTAACTTGCTTAGAATTCTGTCTAGTTTCATAATATGCCACTTTCATCCATGTTTAAAATGTTAAACATGATGTTTGTTTAAATTTTCTCATATCCAATGTTAAAATGATTTATCTCATAACAAAATAACCGTAGCTCCAAATGTAATAAACTTTATATGTAAATGGGGTGGAAAAATACCTAGTTTAACATGATGTACTTACTTTGCATGTTTAACGACTCTAAAATATAGTTTAGGACAGAACAGCACCAAATTCATAATATGCATATGAGGATTTTTCCGGACATGTTGCTTGTTGTTCCGGCCTCATTTAAACTTGCCTAGATATGTAGTTTTATTATGCTTCACCCCTTGCCATGCTAACCAACATTTAATATTGTTGAGTACATAAACGGGAGAGAACTAAATAAGTCATGTGGCATTTCGTCAATATGCAACTCGTTGCATATTGAGCACCACTTAACTTGTAGTTTTGCTTGTGCACTTTGCCACGCCATGTTTCATTAAACCGGACATGCATCATACTTGGTTGTGCATCATGCCATGTTTATGGGATGGTTGTTTACTATGTCGCTTGCTTCTTTCTGGTTGCTTCTCTCGTTGAAAGTGCGTTATATCGACTAGAGGGGGGGTGAATAGGCGATTTTTATGAAAGTCTTCAAAACGTGGAAGTTATGAAGACAAACAGTAGAGATATGCCTATCACTATGCAGCGGAAGTTAGATTACACTAGGCAAGCCACGGTCAAGTATTCAATAGAGTGAAAGCACAATGACAAGTAGCTGCAGTGCAATAAGGATCAGGTAGGAAGAAGTTATGAAGCCAAACAAATCATACAGTTACTTGTGAAGACAAAAGATATAGCAAGCATGCAATGGCTTCACAATGAGTAACAATAAGTAAAAGGAAGTGAAGATGAAACCAATGACTCGTTGAAGACAATGATGTGTTGGACCAGTTCCAGTTGCTGTGACAACTGTACGTCTGGTTGGAGCGGCTAGGTATTTAAACCTTAGGACACACAGTCCCGGACACCCAGTCCTGAACACGCAGCTCAGGACACCAAGTCCTCACCGTATTCTCCTTGAGCTAAGGTCACATAGTCCTTGCCCAATCACTCAGGTAAGTCTTCAAGGTAGACTCCCAAACCTTCACAGACTTCGTTCACTGGCAATCCACAATGTCTCTTGGATGCTCAGAACGCGACGCCTAACCATCTGGAGGATGCACAGTCCTCAAGTGTAATAAGTCTTCAGATCACTCAGACAAGAAGACTTAAGTGATGCCCAATTTACTCTGGCTCTGGGTGGTTAGGGCTTTCTCCTCGCTAGGAATTTTCTCTCAAAGGCTTCGAGGTGGGTTGCTCTCAAACGACAAAAGCCGTGCACTGAAATCTGAGCAGCCAACCGTTTATGGTTGTAGGGGGTGGGCTATTTATAGCCACTTGGCAACCCGACCTGATTTGTCCGAAATGACCCTGGGTCACTAAGGAACTGACACATGTTCAACGGTCAGATTTCAAACTCTCATGGCAACTTTACTTGGGCTACAAGCAAAGCTGACTTGTCCGGCTCTGGACAAGATTCGCTCTCATTGTCTTCACTCGAAGACATAGGTTTTTGGTTTAGGCATCACTTCAGTCATTCTGACTGGTTCTCCTGGACCCCACTTAACAGTACGGTGGTTCCTATGACTCAACACAAAAGAAAAAGAACTACGAAAGATCTAAGTCTTCGAGCTCCATAGGCTTCATAACGTGTCTTCTTTTGTCATAGTCTTCAATGTGAATATCTTCATATACCACCTTTGGACTTCAATGTCTTCATACTTTTTAGGGGTCATCTCCGATAGTAAAACCGAATCAATGAGGCACTTCTACCTGTGTTATCCTGCAATTCTCACAAACACATTAGTCCCTCAACTAGGTTTGTCGTCAATACTCCAAAACCAACTAGGGGTGGCACTAGATGCACTTACAATCTCCCCCTTTTTGGTGATTGATGACAAACTAGTTGAAGTTTTCAACAGGGAATATAGTCTATGAAATTGTAAATGATAAGGAATTGTCTTCATAAGTTGCAAGGGCTCCCCCTGAAGATGTGCATATAAGTTAATTTGCTTTTGGAATGCAAATGCACATGGCAGGTTGTACTTGTGGAGATCCACTTCAGCTTATGATGACAATCCACTATGCATGTGAAAGTATATGAAGATAATGACATGCATAATGGAAAATGGACGTCTGCAGAATGAGATAAGTGCAGAATTTATCGTCGCACATGCGGAATTTATCTTCGCATAACAGGGTGCCAAACAAGTAGCAGACGACCATCTGGTTTAAGTGTTACAACTCATAAGAACCAAATGTAGCAAAAAAATGAGAGTTGTAAGCACGAAGCAAAATATAAGGCACCCGCCCATATGAACCCGCTTGAAGACTATCATTCTCATATGCTTCTCCCCCTTTTGTCAGTAATGACCAAAAAGGTTTGAAGACACAGAGCCTCTACTCGTTACCATGAGGAGTAGATGAAGTAGCAGGGTTGTTGGCGTTGTTTGGCGGTGCAGAAGAGCTTGGAGGTGCTGAAGCATATGGCGGTGAAGTAGCATCGTCTTCTTCATCAATGATTCTGGCAGTGACGGTGGCAGCAGAGGAAGAAAACTCAGAGTCTTCAAGAGATGGAGTGCTTCGCATCACAGCCCTTCTAGGAGGTGTGGTGTCAAACTTGAATTGCTCAGTGAAGCCATCCTCTTCAAGTTCAGCTTCAGTACATATCATTGATAGCCCTTTCCATGTACGACGACAGGTTTCATGGGTAACGAAAGCATTCTTGGTGGCAAGATTTCGGATACGATTTACATCCACCAAGAGGCTTTTCATCTGTCTCTTCAACCAGTCATGATGCATATCCTGCTTTTGATGAAGGGCCACAAGAAGCTCTCAGTCGTTGAGAACACGAGTGCGCTTCTTGGGCCTTGAAGCAGTTGCACTGTCAGTGGCTTCGGTTGAAGCAGGGTGTGGTGCACGTGTAGTGCCAGCCAAAGGATACACCCTGGAGATGGCTTCAACACCTTCAACATTCTGAGTGAAGCTCTGGTGTTCTGCATTCTGAAGACTCAAAGGTTGCTTGGCAGGCTCAGGATATATAGCTTCAGCAGAGGTATCCACATCTGGCAAGAAGATCCGATGGTTGCGGGCTGAGGGCTGATATGAGATCGCAGAGTGAAGCTTGATCAGTCTCATTACCCAAGGAGCATAGAACTTCAAACCAAGTAAATCTGAGCCTGATGCAGCAAGTTGGCGTATGAAGAAGTCCTGTGCGTTGAAGCATTTGCCATGAAGGATACAAAATATCAGAGTCTTCATTGCACCCTCGATCTTGGCATTTGGAGAGTGCCCTTTGATAGGCCAGAGAGTCCGCCGGATAATGTGATAGATGGTTCTAGGCAGGTACTCAAAGTCTTCAACGAAGAACTCTATTGGATAAGGAGCATCGTGGGGCAATGGCTTCATCATGGAGAGCATCTGACTCATATTCGGTTCAGGCCTCTGGAATATGCTCTCAAGAGCTTCAGTGTGTAGTGGACAGCCTTCCTCGAAGAATTCGCGAGGAGTGGGCAGGCCGGTGAGCTCAATGATATCAAATGCATTGGCTTCGTGATGGACATTGCCGGTCATCCACTCCAGGGCCCAAGTCTTCGGATCTCTGTTGTATCCTTTGATGTGGAGGGTGGCATAGAATTGCAGCAGAAGCTCTTCATTCCAGTGCTCTTCATCAGTTACAAACTGCAGCAGACCCACTTGTTTGAAGCAATCCAACGCTTCCTCTAAACAGGGCAGACCAGCAATGGCTTCAACATCAAGGCGCTTGTGCGGGACGATGCGACCTTGGTTGTATAGGATGCATGAATAGTAGCTGCGCTGAGGATAGCTCCAGAACCTATCTGATGAAATCCTTTCCCTTGAATAGGGGTTCTTGGAGCTGTTGAAGAACGTATTATCTGCCTTGAAGCTATTGATGTTAAAGGAGCCAGGTGCTGATGCAGGACCTGGGAACCTCGGCAGCCTTGGGACTGGCTTCTGGACATGAGGCATGTGCTCAACATGGTAATCAAATTGAGGACCTGCATCAGACTCAGGAACAGAAGTGTCTGGATCAGTAGCTTCGTTGTCTTCTGAAGCTTTTGGTGGGGAGGGCTCCATATTGGCTTCAGTGTTGGTTGTGGCAGCCTTAATATTTTCAGCCTCCGCTTGACTAGCTGGAGGGTCAGACTCAGGCACGTTCTCCTGGAGAACTGCTTCGTGGTGTAGCGGGGGAGTAGGATCTTGTGGTACTTCTTCATTTTCTTCGGCTGATGCAGCCGGAATGTCTTCAGCATAGACTTGAGGCCTTGGACCTTTGCGAAGCCTGCGGAATGCAGACAACGCCTGAGGGGTTGGAGTGGGGTGGGCCTCAAAGTCTTCTTCCTCTTGAGGGCGATCCGCCCATGACGCATCTTGTGCAATTGGCGTCAGAGGACGACCAATGCTGATGAGTTCGCTGTGTTCATACTGAGGAAGGGCTGCATCATCTTGTACATTGTCCTGATGACCAATGTCTTCAGCAGCGATGGGGTCGGCTGGTGGTATGTCTTCAGCTTCAGGAGCCTCTGTGGAAGCAGGCTCATGAACTGTCAGTTGTCGTTCTGCGTCAGGATGGACGACAGAAAGGGGTTCAACCATCAAGGGCTCTTTGGGAGCAGCCTGAGCTTTCTTGATCTTTCGCTTCTTCTGAGTGGGAGCAGAAGGAGAGGCTTCAGTATGTTTCCGCTTCCTAGCTTCAGCCTCTGCAGTTCGCGTCTTCTTGAGCTCTGAAGCGGTTGACCGGCTCTTTGGCTTCGAGCCAGTCGTTGCAGTTGGGAAGACAATTGGAACTGCTTCTTGCCTTGGTGCCTCTGGTTCAGCCATAGCAGGCTTCTTCTTCTTCTTCGCGGCCATCCTGGGGTCGATGCCGGGACGCCCAAGTGCCTTGCGCTTCTCGGCCTCATTGTAGGCCTGCACACATCTGTCTGCCAGAGACTTCATTCGCTCCCGCGAACCTTGAGCTTCTGCACGCTTCTTCAGAAAGTTTTCCTTTAGTTCGTGCATCATGACCTTGAAGCTCTTCACTTCTTGCACGCTGAGCTTGGCCATATGCTTCTTGAACTGAGCCTTTTCATGATCAATTTTCTACTTCAGTTCAACAATGCGCTAGGAAATTGCAAGTTCTGAAGCAATAGCGCCTTGGAAGGCGACGCTGAGGCCAACAGGCAGCTGCAGATCTTCGAAGCTGATGTCTGGTGTGGCAAACCATTCGTCGATGAAGTTGTGGATGATGGCGACATCAAAGAGAGGCAAATTGTTGAAGATTTCAGCTTCTTCTTTGCTCTTGATGAGCTGCTCGAGAGCGTCATCTCCAAGATCTTCATCACTTGACAGATCAATGGCTTCGCTGCGCAGAATGGCAGCAGCTGTGAGCTCTTTGCCGGTGTGTGGCTGAGGCATCTTGGCCTTCTGTGGCTTGGAGACGTGGGATACGTCTTCAGACTGCACACTGTCTTCAGGAGGTGCAGTTGCCAATGGCTTCGCCCTTGAGATTTTTGGTGAAGGGGCCGGCTTTGAAGCTTTTGGCTTCTTCGACTGCTTTGGCTTCGGTACAGTAGGAGCTTCATCAGACTCAGAGTCAGCTGGAGGGTCATTCACAGCAGTCCCTTGGACTAAGATACGGGTGATGAGGCCCTCAAGGCTGGCATACGGACCGATGATATTGGGTTCTGCGTCGCGTGTGCCATCCGCCCTTGGTGCGGAGGGACCAGGGTTGAAGTCTAACCCCAACTTCTTCTTGTTCTGCTTCGCTGATTGTTGGGCAAACTGGAAGTTGCGCTTGAACATATTGTCGTCACGACACCAGAGTAGTGACGACGGATGTGCATCATCAGGCTGTGGCCCACGAACCATGCATGGATAGAAGCTTTGGGCAATAGCTTCATCTCTGGACCTGGGTACAAGGTTCTTGAATAAGATGTCTCCCCACGGTCTTTTGATGGCACTCTTCTCAGCATACTCTTGGGTTGTGAAGCGGTACTTGAACCATTGTTCTGCCCAATAGCGTCGAATCCATTGGATTCGGGTCTTGCGCTGACCATAATTCTCTTCAGGATCTGTTTTATACATTTCTGCCAGTTCATCAGGCAGATCTTTGGATGTTCCTCCACGTCACTGTCTGCCCCCCTTCCTTGCTACTGTTTCTGAAGCCATAAACTTTAACTTGAAAGGCTTCAAGACGTTCAAAGGCTTTTTCTTGCTGGACCAACAGGAACTGGCTTCAGGAGAATTTATGTGATGCTGTAAGAATTCTGCAAATGAATGCAGACTATGAGAACCAAAGGATTCTCCCACGGACATGTACCTGTGACAGCATTAAGGTGCGAGGGAAGGGGAAGAGGTCATATGCATTCTCAGAAGATTTTGAAGATAAATCGGTTTAGAAGACATTGACCTCATCGTGCGAAGACATTCTCATAGATAAGAAGTTGGTTCCAGATTTGTATGAATCCACAGATCAGTACAGGTGAGGAATCTAACTACTTTGTGAAGCACAAGTGAATATACTAGGCATGTTATGAGATGCAGTTTGAGAGAGATCTAGCTTGTGTGAACAGAAACTACTTGTGGTAGAATGTGATAGATCAATAGGATCAACGGTGCTGTAAAAAGGGAGTTTTATTTACCACACTGAGAACTGCTAGACGGAGTGGGAGATGAGGCCGAGCAGTTCACTCGTCCGTGCCCTAACTTGGCGACGGAGGAGACCTACGGCGACGGCAAAGAGGATGATGTCCGCGGTCGGCGTGAAGATGGCGTCGGAGAGGTTGCGGCAGCGAAGCGCTTTGTCGCCGGCGTCGTCGAGAGCTAGCGGTGGCGCTAGGGTTCATGCGAGGGTAGAAGAAGAGATAGTTACCGCTGTAAGTGTGTATTTATAGGCACAGGGGCGGCACTGTGCTATTACACAGGTGCCCCTGGCGATTCGTATTTGAGTAATACGTGCCCATCATGCGGTATTTTGGGGGCAGTTTCACGTCCCACGCACGCCTGGATTGTCGGGTGGTCGTTCCTACTTCTCCGGATTTCATGTGGATAAATGAGCATTGAAAACGGACTTAAATGTTGTCTCTGTGTCTTCTGCTGACAAGGACGCAGAGAAGACATTCGACAGTTTCAATAGAATGCATATGACTTGGAGAGATAGAATTTTGAGATAGAGAGCATAGAGAGGTTTGGGTCCGATCACATTCACTTAGTTCAAAAGATTCAACAAGAAGACATAGCTATAAGTGAATGTTGTAGAGGACTGAACACTAGTATATATATATATAATCAACATAGTGAAGATAATCATGAAGACATGTTGAGATTGAAGCCAAACCAAATGTGAAGACATTGCAAGGTAACGCCATGAGTGAAACACTTCAAAATGGAACGTTTGGTGGTGGCGTTACCCACCGTATAGGAAGTATTAGACCCAGACACGGCGCACAATTATCGTGGCGCTCCGAAGTCAAATTCCACATTAATGTATTCACACTTAGAATGTATGTCTTCATTGATTGAAGATATACTTTACTTTGTGTGTTGCACATCTAAGTCATCAATATGCATAAGGGTTAGGATGTGTGCCTGATCACAGGACATTTGAGGATTCCAGGATATTTAGCTCACACCGTAACTTTCAAAACCTCTTCTCATCCAAGGGCTTGGTGAAGATATCTGCCAATTGCTCTTCAGTGTTGACGTGTATGATATCAATGTCTTCCTTTACAACATGATCTCTGAGAAAGTGATGACGAATTTCAATGTGCTTTGTCTTCGAGTGCTGAACTGGGTTGTTGGCGATCTTGATGGCGCTTTCGTTGTCGCAGTAAAGTGGCACTTGCTTCAGATGAATGCCATAGTCCTTGAGTGTTTGCTTCATCCACAGAAGCTGAGCGCAGCAAGATCCAGCAGCAATGTATTCAGATTCAGCAGTGGAGAGAGATACACAGTTCTGCTTCTTTGAAGACCAACATACAAGTGATCGTCCCAGAAAGTGACAGGTGCCTGAAGTAGACTTGCGATCAACTTTGTCACCAGCATAATCAGCATCCGAGAATCCAACCAAATTAAACTCTGAGCCCTTTGGATACCATAATCCTAGAGTTGGGGTGTGAGCCAAATATCGAAGAATTCGCTTCACAGCTAAGTGATGCGACTCCTTTGGTGCCGCTTGAAATCGAGCACACATGCAAACACTAAGCATAATATCTGGCCTAGATGCACATAAATAAAGTAAAGAACCAATCATGGAGCGGTATACCTTTTGATTGAACTCTTTACCATTGTCGTCAGGACCCAGATGATGTTTGGCTGGCATTGGTGTTGTGAAGCCTTTGCAGTCCTGCATACCGAACTTCTTCAGGCAATCTTTGAGATACTTCTCTTGAGATATGAAGATGCCATTGCGTTGTTGTCGTATTTGAAGACCAAGGAAGAACTTCAGCTCCCCCATCATGGACATCTGATATTTCTCTTGCATCATATATCCAAACTCTTCACTGTACTTCTGATTGGTGCAGCCGAAGATAATGTCATCCACATATATTTGGCACACAAACAGTTCACCATCATATGTCTTCGTGAAAAGAGTGGGATCTAGGGAAACAGGTATGAAGCCTTTGCTCTTCAGGAAGTATTTGAGCGTTTCATACCAGGCCCTGGGGGCTTGTTTGAGGCCATACAGTGCCTTGTTGAGCTTTTATACCATGTCAGGATGTTTTGGATTTTCAAAGCCAGGCGGTTGTGCAACATACACTTCTTCTTCGATCTTGCCATTGAGAAAGGCACTCTTCACATCCATTTGGTATAGAAGTATGTTATGATGATTTGCATAGGCCAGCAGTATGCGTATGGCTTCAAGCCTAGCCACAGGAGCAAATGTTTCATCGAAGTCAATGCCTTCCACTTGAGTATATCCTTGAGCAACGAGACGAGCTTTGTTTCTGACAACTTGACCATGCTCATCTTGCTTGTTGCGGTATATCCATTTGGTGCCTATTATGTTGTGCTTCCATGGATCAGGACGCTTGACCAGTTCCCATACATTATTCAGCTCAAACTGTTGAAGCTATTCTTGCATAGCTTGAATCCATTCAGGTTCCATGAAGGCTTCTTCAACTTTCTTGGGTTCTGATATTGAGACGAATGCGAAGTGCCCACAGAAATTTGCCAGCTGAGTTGCCCTTGAATGAGTGAGTGGACCAGGTGCATTGATGCTGTCAATTATTCTGTCAATCTACACTTCATTGGCAACACGAGGATGTACAGGGCGAAGACTTTGCTCTTGCTGATCTGTGTTGTTGTTGGGAGGAATGTCTTCAGGCTGAGCATTGTCTTCATGTTGATCAGGTGCTGAAATGATAAGTTCTTCTTCAGGATGAGCTTCAGAAGGTATAATCTCTCCAGTTCCCATTAGCTCGATTGATTCACTAGATGGAACTTCATCTAGCACACTTGGCAGCTGCTCTCTTTGTGATCCATTGGTCTCATCGAACCGCACATCCACTGTTTCAACCACTTTGTAATGAAAGAGATTGAAGACTCTGTAGGAGTGCGAATCCTTTCCATATCCAAGCATAAAACCTTCATGTGCTTTTGGTGCAAATTTTGAGGTGTGATGTGGGTCCTTGATCCAGCACCTTGCACCAAATACTCTGAAGTAACTGACATTTGGCTTTTTGCCAGTAAGGAGCTCATAAGATGTCTTGTTCAGTAGCTTGTGAAGATAAACACGATTGATTGTATGGCATGGAGTATCAATGGCTTCAGGCCAGAATTTTCTTGGGGTCTTGTATTCATCTAGCATCGTTCTGGCCATCTCAATGAGTGTTCTATTCTTGCGTTCGACGACGCCATTCTGCTGTGGCGTGTACGGAGCTGAGAATTCATGTGTGATGCCCAAGGTATCAAGATATGTATCAAGGCCAGTGTTCTTTAATTCAGTGCCATTGTCACTTCTGATGTGCTTTATCTTGGCGCCAAAATTGTTCATAGCTCGACTGGCAAAGCGTCTGAAGACATCCTGCACTTCAGTCTTGTAAAGGATTATGTGCACCCAAGTATATCTAGAGTAATCATCAACAATGACAAAGCCATAGAGGCAAGCAGTAGTAGTAAAAGTTGAGTAGTGAGTGGGACCAAAAAGATCCATGTGAAGCAGTTCGAAGGGTTGAGTAGTGGTCATGATTGTCTTCGAGGGATGTTTTGCCCTCGTCATCTTCCCTGCTTCACAGGCACCGCATAACTGATCTTTCTTGAACTTTACGCCCTCGATGCCTATGACATGTTTCTTCTTCGCAAGGGTGTGGAGGTTCCTCATGCCAGCATGCCCAAGCCTCCGATGCCAAAGCCAGCATTCTGAAGCTTTTGCAAGAAGACATACTGCAAGTTGTGGCCCTGCTGAGAAATCTACCACGTATAGATCATCTTTTCGATACCCTTCAAACACTAGAGACTTGTCAGATTCCATTAGTACAAGGCAACGATATTTTCCAAACATTACGATCATGTTCAAATCACAAAGCATTGAAATAGACATTAAGTTGAAACCAAGGGATTCAACAAGCATGACTTTATCCATGTGTTGATCCTTTGAGATTGCAACTCTACCTAGACCCAATACCTTACTTTTACCAGTGTCAACAAATGTGATGTGGCTCTTGTCGGATGGACGTAAGGTTGAGTCCATAAGAAGGCTTCTTTTGCCAGTCATGTGATTTGTACACCCACTGTCAATAATCCATTCTAAAGACTTTGAAGACGCTGGTGTCGTACCCTACAGTGCAGTTAGGGGGATAGGCTTCACGAAGAGAATTGTGAAGCAAAAACATTTGACGAACCAGTGGGTTATGAAAACTTAGATCCAGATTAGGACTAATAGGGAGAGTAGCATGCGATTCAGGAACGAAGTACATAATGATGCCATTCGGGCATTTTATCTTGCGCCCTACAAGTTTTTTAAGGTCCCCAGCAATAGCCTCAGAAGATTTTGGTTTTCTGCTGGAGACCTTTCCCTGCAAAAGAGAGTTAAGCCTTCTTAACCACCCACATCTTCAAGGGTGGCTTAGAAGCAATAAGTCTAAGTGCAGCATCTGAGAATTTTGGCTTTGAAGCCTTAGCAAACAGTCTTGCAGGTGGACAATAGTACTCATAAGAATAAGCAGAATAATTTTTGGTCATATGAACATGACGGTTTGATGAACCGCTCTCATATTCATATGCCTGAGTATGGTTTCCCTGCAAAACATTTGCTTAGTGTGACTCAGGTGAGTCCTCTGTTTGTATGAAGCCTTTGGACCGTATGAAGCCTTTGGTCTGAGGTTTGTCTTCTTCAAGTGAGGTGTCACGAAGACATTCACAGGAAGATTTTCCAGACACTTTTTCGGAACCCAGATCTTCTTCATAGGCGGTCCAATCCTGCAGTTAGTACCAATGTACCTGGCAAACACTTCACCATTCTGATTCTTAAACAGTATGTAGTTTGCATCAAAGGATTCATCAATGATAATGGGGTTAGCACAAGTGAAGCCAGATAAATTGGATGGATCTGCTGAAGGTTCCTGTGCAGCAACCCACTTGGTTTTGGGGTACTGCTCAGGTTTCCAGTAAGAGCCATCTACATTTATTTTCCTTACGAACCCAACACCCTCTTTCCTAGGGTTTCGGTTCAGAATCTGCTTCTTGAGGACATCACATAATGTCTGATGTCCTTTAAGACTTTTGTACATCCCTGTTTCAAGCAATGTCTTCAACCTAGCATTCTCATCAGCAATAGCAGTGGTATCCTCAGCAGAGGGGTTAGTTACCACATCAACAGTTGAAGATATTACAACAGCAGTAGCAGTGGAACATTCAGCAACAGAAGTAGCATTATCACGCTCAATGCATTTAAGACATGGTGGTTCAAATCCTTCCTGAGCGGAACTGATCTGTTCGAGCGAAGTGACTCGTTTTCCTTTTGAAGATCTTCATGAGCCGCTCTCATTTTCTCAAGTTCTTGCTTCCTTTGAAGATAATCATAGGAAAGCTTTTCATGAGTTATTGAGAGAGTATCATGACGATCTTCAAGTTCCTGATACTTAACATGAAGATTTTTTATGTCTTCAATTAAGGATTTAGATCGAGTCATTTCAGCACCCAACAGATCATCGCTTCTGTCTAACAGTTTTTGAATATGTTCCATGGCTTTCTGTTGTTCAGTTGCAATTTTAGCAAGTGTTTTGTAACTAGGTTTTGAATCACAATCAGAGTCATCGTCACTAGATGTTTGATAGTGAGTAGTGCGTTTGTTTACCTTGGCACCGCGTGCCATGAAGCAGTAGGTAGGAGTGGAGTAGTCCTTGTCATTTGCATCGGTGTTGGTGATGAGGTCATTGTCTTCAGTGTTGAAGATGGACTTGGCGACGTATGCTGTAGCCAGACTTGCAATGCCAGAATCAGACTCCTCCTCAGACTCCACCTCTGCCTCCTCAGAAGCGGACTCCTCCTCTGAATCCATTTCCTTGCCAACAAACGCACGTGCCTTGCCAGATGAGCTCTTCTTGTGTGATGAAGACTTTGAGGAAGACTTGGAAGAAGACTTTGTGTATTTCTTCTTCTTCTTGTCGTCAGAGTCATATTCCTTGTTCTTCTTCTTCTTTCTGTTCTCATTGTCCCACTGTGGACACTCAGAGATGAAGTGTCCAGTTTTCTTGCACTTGTGGCATGTTTTCTTCTTGTAGTCATGAGCAGAAGCTTCATCATTCCTTGAGCTTGATCATGAAGACTTTCTGAAGCCTTTCTTCTTGGTGAATTTTTGGAACTTATTCACTAGCATTGCAAGTTCCCTTCCAATGTCTTCAGGATCATCAGAACTGCTGTCAGATTCTTCTTCAGATGAGGAAACAGCTTTTGCCTTCAAGGCACGAGTTCGCCCATAGTTTGGACCGTAGATATCTCTTTTCTCAGAAAGCTGAAACTCATGTGTGTTGAGCCTCTCAAGTATGTCAGATGGATCGAGTGTCTTGAAATCAGGACGTTCTTGAATCATCAGGGCTAGGATGTCAAATGAACTATCAAGTGATCTCAGCAGCGTCTTGACGACTTCATGTTTGGTGATCTCAGTAGAGCCGAGGGCTTGAAGCTCATTTTTGATGTCAGTGAGTCGATCAAATGTGTGCTGGACATTCTCATTGTCATTTCGCTTGAAGCGGTTGAAGAGGTTGCGAAGGACACTGATTCTCTGATCTCTCTGGGTTGAGATGCCTTCATTGACCTTGGAGAGCCAGTCCCAGACCAGCTTGGATGTCTTCAAAGCACTCACACGGCCATACTGTCCTTTGGTCAGATGTCCACAGATGATATTCTTGGCAGTAGAGTCCAGTTGAACGAATTTCTTGACATCAGCAGCAGTGACACCTTCTCCAGCCTTGGGAACGCCGTTCTCGACGACATACCATAGGTCGACGTCAATGGATTCAAGATGCATACGCATCTTATTCTTCCAGTAGGGATATTCAGTTCCATCAAAGACGGGGCACGCAGCGGAGACTTTAATTATCCCTGCAGTCGACATAGCTAAAACTCCAGGTGGTTAAACCGAATCACACAGAACAAGGGAGCACCTAGCTCTGATACCAATTGAAAGTGCGTTATATCGACTAGAGGGGGGTGAATAGGCGATTTTTATGAAAGTCTTCAAAACGTGGAAGTTATGAAGACAAACAGTAGAGATATGCCTATCACTATGCAGCGGAAGTTAGATTACACTAGGCAAGCCACGGTCAAGTATTCAATAGAGTGAAAGCACAATGACAAGTAGCTGCAATGTAATAAGGATCAGGTAGGAAGAAGTTATGAAGCCAAACAAATCATACAGTTATGTTGTGAAGACAAAAGATATAGCAAGCATGCAATGGCTTCACAATGAGTAACAGTAAGTAAAAGGAAGTGAAGATGAAACCAGTGACTCGTTGAAGACAATGATGTGTTGGACCAGTTCCAGTTGCTGTGACAACTATACGTCTGGTTGGAGCGGCTAGGTATTTAAACCTTAGGACACACAGTCCCGGACACCCAGTCCTGAACACGCAGCTTAGGACACGAAGTCCTCACCGTATTCTCCTTGAGCTAAGGTCACATAGTCCTCGCCCAATCACTCAGGTAAGTCTTCAAGCTAGACTCCCAAACCTTCACAGACTTCGTTCACTGGCAATCCACAATGTCTCTTGGATGCTCAGAACATGACGCCTAACCGTCTGGAGGATGCACAGTCCTCAAGTGTAATAAGTCTTCAGATCACTCAGACAAGAAGACTTAAGTGATGCCCAATTTACTCTGGCTCTGGGTGGTTAGGGCTTTCTCCTCGCTAGGAATTTTCTCTCAAAGGCTTCGAGGTGGGTTGCTCTCAAACGACAAAAGCCGTGCACTGAAATCTGAGCAGCCAACCATTTATGGTTGTAGGGGGTGGGCTATTTATAGCCACTTGGCAACCCGACCTGATTTGTCCAAAATGACCCTGGGTCACTAAGGAACTGACACGTGTTCCTCCAACGGTCAGATTTCAAACTCAGGCAACTTTACTTGGGCTACAAGCAAAGCTGACTTGTCCGGCTCTGGACAAGATTCGCTCTCATTGTCTTCACTCGAAGACATAGGTTTTTGGTTTAGGCATCACTTCAGTCATTCTGACTGGTTCTCCTGGACCCCACTTAACAGTACGGTGGTTCCTATGACTCAACACAAAAGAAAAAGAACTACGAAAGATCTAAGTCTTCGAGCTCCATAGGCTTCATAACGTGTCTTCTTTTGTCATAGTCTTCAATGTGAATATCTTCATATACCACCTTTGACTTCAATGTCTTCATACATTTTTTTAGGGGTCATCTCCGGTAGTAAAACCGAATCAATGAGGGACTTCTACCTGTGTTATCCTGCAATTCTCACAAACACATTAGTCCCTCAACTAGGTTTTTCGTCAATACTCCAAAACCAACTAGGGGTGGCACTAGATGCACTTACACTCGTTAGCTTCGGTTTCGTTCCGGAGTTGTGAGGATCCGTTCGACTACGTCCATTTTCCTTCTTCATGGACTCGTTCTTCTTCCTTGTGGGATTGCAGGCAAGATGACCATACCCTCGAAATCACTTCTATCTTTGCTTGCTAGTTGTTCGCTCTATCGCTATGTCGTGCTACCTACCACTTGTTATATCATGCCTTCCATATTGCTATGTCAAGCCTCTAACCCACCTTTCCTAGCAAACCATTGTTTGGCTATGTTACCGCTTTTGCTCAGCCCCTCTTATAGCGTTGTTAGTTGCAAGTGAAGCTGAAGTTTGTTCCATGTTGGAACATGGATATGTTGGGATATCACAATATCTCTTATTTAATTAATGCATCTATATACTTGGTAAAGGGTGGAAGGCTCGGCCTTATGCCTGGTGTTTTGTTCCACTCTTGCTGCCCTAGTTTCCGTCATACCGGTGTTATGTTCCTTGATTTTGCGTCCCTTAAGCAGTTGGGTGTTATGGGAACCCCTTGACAGTTCGCTTTGAATAAAACTCCTCCAGCAAGGCCCAACCTTGGTTTTACATTTGCCTAACAACCTATAACCTTCCCTTGGGTTTTCGCGAGCCCGAGGGTCATCTTTATTTAACCCCCCCAGGCCAGTGCTTCTCTAAGTGTTGGTCCGAACCGAGCTGCCTGCGGGGCCACCTCGGGGAAACTTGAGGGTTGGTTTTACTCGTAGCTAGTATCATCCGGTGTTTCCCTGAGAACGAGATATGTGCGACTCCTATCGGGATTGTCGGCACATCGGGTGGCTTTGCTGGTCTTGTTTTACCATTGTCGAAATGTCTTGTAACCGGGATTCCGAGACTGATCGGGTCTTCTTGGGAGAAGGAGTATCCTTCGTTGACCGTGAGAGCTTGTGATGGGCTAAGTTGGGACACCCCTGCATGGTATAAACTTTCGAGAGTCGTGCCCGCGGTTATGTGGCAGATGGGAATTTGTTAATATCCAGTTGTAGAGAACTTGACGCTTAACTTAATTAAAATGCGTCAACCGCGTGTGTAGCCGTGATGGTCTCTTTTCGGCGGAATCCGGGAAGTGAACACAGTTCTTGTGTTATGGTTGTGCGTAAGTAGTTTTAGGATCACTTCTTGATCATTTCTAGCTTCACGACAGTTGCGTTGCTTCTCTTCTCGCTCTTATTTGCGTATGTTAGCCACCATATATGCTTAGTGCTTGATGCAGCTCCACCTCATTACCCTATCCTACCCATAAGCTTAAATAGTCTTGATCTCGCGGGTGTGAGATTGTTGAGTCCTCGTGACTCACAGATACTTCCAAACAGTTGCAGGTGCCGATGATACCAGTGCAGGTGACGCAACCCAGCTCAAGTGAGAGCTCGATGAAGATCTTGATCGTTGTTTTGTTTCGTTTCCTGTTGATCAGTAGTGGAGCCCAGTTGGGACAATCGGGGATCTAGCATTTGGGGTTGTCTTCTTTTTATTTTGGTTCCGTAGTCGGACCTTGATTGTATTCTAGATGATGTATGTTTACTTTGTTATTTGTGTGAAGTGGTGATTGTAAGCCAACTCTTTATCCCTTTCTTATTCAGTACATGGGATTGCGTGAAGATTACCCCTCTTGCGACAAAACCACAATGCGGTTATGCCTCTAAGTCGTGCCTCGACACGTGGGATATATAGTTGCATCGTGGGTGTTACACGTGGGGTGCGTGGCCGGCACGGTGGGGCATAGGCAGACATGGAGGGGCATGCACCAGGCGGGAAGCGGGCACGGGCGGGCAGGCAACAGTGTAGCAGCTAGCAGATGAGCAGGACACCATCATCCGCTGTACAGCGCGGGCACACACAAGAGCAAAGCCTCTGTCTATGGCGGCCTCGGTTGAGCACAGGTCTACGGCGACGGATCGAAAGTGGGGCTAGGGGGATACGAAGGAGGAGCTCACAACGAGCCTGTAGAGGTGCAAAGTGGGCTCAGGGAGGGCTCAACGGCATCGGAATCATAGACGAACGCCGGTGGTGGTCCGAGGTAAACGAAGCTCGATCCCGACGATGTAGGGGGTCCCGGATTGAGCTCGTAATCGAGGAGGACGTAGCAGTCGCCGGCAGAACTTCTGGACACCTCAGCGGGGCGCTAGGATGACGGAGAGCGCGTGGGCACAAAGGCTACGGAGATGTCTGCCTGGGTCGTTGCAGGGGAGAAAGAGGCGGCGCGAGGAGGGAGAAGTGAGGGGCTAGGGTTTGTCGACGGGGTAGGGCACGAACTTATCCATCCCCACGACCGTAGGATGAACGACAGCAACGACATCGGTGACCATGGCGGGGTGGATGGCTGCCACGCCATTCCGCCCATCTACTATAGATGAGGAAGAAGCGGACAAGAGGTGGGCTGGGTTTCCTAATGGGCTTAAGTGCACAGGAGATTTTCTCTTTTCTTTTATGTTTAACATCTGACTCAGTTTTGCATTCATTTGAAATAACAAACGATTTTTGTTTGAGTTGAAACTTGGCACATAAATCTATCACAATAACTTGGGATAACACAAAAAGTCTAAAGGTCTAAATGAATTCATTTAAATTCTGTTTACATTTAAATGGGGCTAAAATGGTGTTGTTTGGTCTTGTTTTAATATTTTAAGGAAATTTAAATATTTCAAAAGATGTTGGTTTCTATATGAAAACTACTTAGTTAATTGTTGCAACTCATCGAACATTTTTGTTTTACTGGTCGAAGAAATTATAATTTAACTTGCAACATAATTTGAATTTTGACTTTGATTTTTATTAAGTGCAAAATTTGCATAGTAATCATGATGACATGGCCACCATTAGGGGGAGATTAGTGTAAATGATTCTCGGGGTGTTACAAATCTCCTCCACTACCAGAAATCTCGTCCCGAGATTTAAGAGGTGGTGTAAGGGGGAAAGTTCTAGTTACGAAATTCTAATGAGTCTTGTCGGTCTTTGTTTCTCTCCATGGAGAGTTCGATCCATTGCGTTGATGTCTTCATTTCTTGGCATCAATGCATCGTGATGAAGTTGTCGTTCTTTCTTCGGGAACTCCATCGTACTTACGAAGGAATAAAAAAAAATGGGGGTATTCCGGGAGAACAGACCTCTGCAAGGTTGACTATCTGGTCGATAACATCGGGGAAGGTGGCGGAAAGTAACTCTTGAATTGAAACTTAAGGAAATATCGAGAGCGAAGTAAGGAGGTATCATGGGAAGTTTCGAGCGGGCGGGCAATCGTTCGATGCCTGAAACAAGGCATGAAAGGAGTTCAAAGCAACGGGTATAAGTATTGTGTCTAATACCAGAATAGATCATCTCTAGGAAGGTGGCTCATGAATTACCTATGAGGCCATGCGCGAGGAATAACTAAGGAAACATGGGGTGTACAAGAGAGTCAGGTTTCGATCCTGTGGAACTATGGGTTATGGGCCCACCATGTGGGTTAAAAGTAGGAGGAGCGGTGACATCTTTGCACGATCATGGTAGCAAGGTATTGAAAGTGCGTTATATCAACTAGAGGGGGGGTGAATAGGCGATTTTTATGAAAGTCTTCAAAAGTGAGAGTTGTGAAGACAAACAGTGAAGATCATGCCTATTACTATGCAGCGGAAGTTAGATTACACTAGGCCAGCCATGGTCATGTATTCAATAGAGTGAAAGCGCAATGACAAACAGCTTCAGTGTAATAAGGATCAGGTAGGAAGAAGTTATGAAGCCGAACAGATCATACATTCATGTTGTGAAGACAAAAGATAAAGCAAGCATGCAATGGCTTCACAATGAATAACTGTAAGTGAAAGGAAGTGAAGATGAAACCAGTGACACGTTGAAGACAATGATTTGTTGGACCAGTTCCAGTTGCTGTGACAACTGTACGTCTGGTAGGAGCGGCTAGGTATTTAAACCAAAGGACACACAGTCCCGGACACCCAGTCAAGGACACTTAGTCCAAGACACCCAGTCCTCACCGTTTTCTCCTTGAGATAAGGTCGCACAGACCTCGCCCAATCACTCAGGTAAGTCTTCAAGGTAGACTCCCAAACCTTCACAGACTTCGTTCACTGGCAATCCACAATTTCTCTTGGATGCTCAGAACGCGACGCCTAACCGTCTGGAGGATGCACAGTCCTCAAGTGTAATAAGTCTTCAAATCACACAGACACGAAGACTTAAGTGATGCCCAATTTACTCTGGCTCTGGGTGGTTAGGGCTTTTCTCCTCACTGGGAATTTTTCTTTCAAAGGCTTCGAGGTGGGTTGCTCTCAAACGACAAAAGCCGTGCACTGAAATCTGAGCAGCCAACCGTTTATGGTTGTGGGGGTGGACTATTTATAGCCACTTGGCAACCCGACCTGATCTGTCCAAAATGACCCTGGGTCACTAAGGAACTGACACGTGTACCAACGGTCGAATTTTGAACTCACACGGCAACTTTACTTGGGCTACAAGTAAAGCTGACTTGTCTGGCTCTGGACAAGATTTTCTCTCAAAGTCTTCGCTTGAAGAGATAGGATTTGAATTAGGCATCACTACAGTCATTCTGACTGGTTCTTTTGGACCCCACTTAACAGTACGGTGATTCCTATGACACTACATAAATGAAATAAAACTATGAAGGATCTAAGTCTTCGAGTTCCATAATCTTCATAGGGAGTCTTCTCATGTCATTGTCTTCAATATGAATATCTTCATAAACCACCATTGTCTTCAATGTCTTCGTACATTTTTAGGGGTCATCTCTGGTAATAAAACCGAATCAATGAGGGACTTCTACCTGTGTTTTCCTGCAATTCTCACAAACACGTTAGTCCCTCAACTAGGTTTGTCGTCAATACTCCAAAACCAACTAGGGGTGGCACTAGATGCACTTACAGGTATGTCATAGGATAGCCTGTCAGTTATGTTGGCATCAATGTTGGTACCAAGGGTGAGGGACAAAGAGAACCAATTTCCTGCTTGTTGGAACGAGGCGGACCATTAGGCAAAGTTCTCGTCCATCGCTGGTTACCGGAATGTCATCAACAATAATAACAGGGTCACACTGACAGAGTGGTACAACAAGTTGCTTAACTAAGCAGGGAATTATCACTGCTCAGTTAATTGAGGTCTCAAGAAAGGTTAAGAAAAACAATGGGAAGGAAAATGTGTATACAGGAGTTGTGGGTGTATCTCCTTCCCCAGAGCAAGCAGAGCAGGATAATCGTGACAGGGCTACAAGTAGATAGCCATCTAGGGAAAGGGGCGAGGAAACTCTTGATATTACCCACACAATGGTGTTTGGATAATTGATAAAGAAAATTTAGCCTTGTGCTTCAAATGTTCTTATTGAAGATCGGAGTACCACAGACATGCTTCGAGATAGCATTGACATGGTCTTCAAGCAAAGGTCAGACTTTGGATAAACAAAGGATTCATCAGGAATAACTTATAGAATAAGTCTTGCAATTTCCTCATGGAAGAATTGTTAACCTTGCTAAAAGGAAACTACAACAATAGGTCCTCTGGCTAGGTGTGCTAGGCATGACATCACTTTACCGGGTCATGAAAAGACCAATTTTATAACTGTTGGAAATATGTTCCAACCATCATATCTGACCGAGATTCAGATCTGATTGGCGTCAGGATACCTCAGACTCAGGATGCCTGAGAAGAAAAAGGTGTAACACAAATTGACGAGAAGACATTGTATGATTCTTGGGAAATGGACTATGGAAGTGAGTCCCAAAATAAAAGTTCATCATTAAACAAGGAAAGGATTAGGAGGTGGCTGGTGGACTCAACGACGATTCCTCGAGATTACCAACAAGATGAATTCCACAATTATGTGAACAAGGAGATAACATTTGTTAGATCAAATGATATAACTATGTATGCTCGAGGAAAACATACACAATTAAACATTGGTTGAAAAGTGCACCCAAAATATGGGCTTAGGTAGCATGATCAATGTTAGAATGGTGATTCAATAACCAATAGTCTAAGAATGAACTAGCGATCATTAACTTCAAAGCAATAGGGTTGCTAGAAGTTTTGAATTCACACAGCATAGTTCATTTGTCGGCATTCCGGTTATAAACAACACGGGGACCAAGAAAGAATGGTGATGGTGATAAGTATCACTTGTATCAAGAATTATTAAAGAGGTGGTGAAATTCTCACGACATTCTTGACATAAAAGATGGTAATACTCCAAGGTAAAGAGGAACAAATTCTGGATAGAAAGGAACTCAAGGTATAACACAAAACACGAACGAGTTTGTGTTGAACGGAAGGCAATAAAGTGATCGATGATAACACAAATCATCGAGAGCAAGGATGGTATTTCTCATATTGAATTCAATTGATATTCTGGAAGAGCTCAGAATGCTGATGATGATCACAAAACATTTGTGGAGAGATTTCATGAAGATTTAATCGATTGGCGATGACATCAAGTCAAAGAAATGATGAGGCGCAAGGTTATTGGAACCACGGGTACGACACAAACTCGAAATCAAGCTCGTTGTTCAAGGTGAGATGACATGACGAGGAAGATCGGCATAAGCTTAGCTTATCGTAAAAAATTATGCCCCGGGAAGAAAGACCAGATAGCACAGTTAAAATTTAGCACGATAATGATATAGCCGATCAGGCTAGGAATGACTTGAAGGATTATTAAACTCATAAGCAATAAAATTACTTAGAGTTATCGAACCAGAATGCGGAATCGGTTCACCTATCGGTGTTCTTGAGCGACTAACAACTCAGAATCCGTAGAGTGACTAGGACAGGGAAATGTACTACATCATAAATTCATAAGATGTAGTGCGCTACTGTGATATCTTCGAGATACCGAGGGGGTAATACTCGAAGGCAGATCAGAATAGAGGTGACGGAGATGTATTGATGTGTAGAAGACAAGTACTTTAACTTGGCCGAGAAAAGGAATCAAATAATATCATTATGGCCAGAACCATGATTACAAAAGACCAAATCCCAGATATAAGATGAACTTATACCAATGAGAATATTAATTGTTAAGAGAAGCTTTCATGAGAAGGTCTACATCGTTTCCATGGGCATGAACGCAAAGTTCAAGGTCGACTCCCACTTCTGCAATGCATAATCTATCATTCATTGCTCTATTGAAAATGATTTGAGTGCGAAGACCTACCTGGTGAATTACTAGAGGAGTATGAACCTTGGAAAAACTTTTGGGTTCACACATATTAAGGAAGGCATAGGTTCAACCCATCGGGGCATCTTAGAAACATATACCACAAGCTTCGAGAGTAAGTATTACCAACTCGAAGGCAAAGCATGGTTGGTCAAATCAAGGAATAGAATTTACCAATGGCATTATGTATCATGGAAATGCTTCCAAAGTGATTGAATATGAAGGACATTGTCGGATAAAATCCAACAAAGGATCTGGTGGTCCACAAGGGATCTGATGTGAGCATCGGTACTCAACCAGAGGAAGAAAGAATGCAAGGAGATCAGATTATAGAAACAACTGACTAACTCAAAGCTCAAATGCAAAGGAATTATGATTTCCAAATCAAGGGATCAGAAGCAAACGCTCTGATTAAGGATGGACAAGTTGAATAGCCTTAGGGGTACAATTGATGGCAATTTGATTGGTCGAGCTCCAACTCATGTTTAAAATGCGTCTGAGCCAGAAGGATGAATTCTATTATACAATTGAGGATTGAGTGCATTCGCAACACATTGAATCAATGGCCTCAAAATGATGTTGACAAAGGATGACAATAGGATTAACAGACTTATGGGATTAACCACAATGCAGGCAAGCAAGAATTTCAAGAACAATAGGCTGTTGAGGATCGAAAGATCGAATGGTATTTCGAAGACTTATGTAAAACATATGAACAACTGGGGACGAGTGGATACTCGGTAAGTGCGAGAAAGTATCTGTAGGGGTATTCATGTGGCAAAGAACTGCAAGGCAGTAGGCACAAAGTATTCTCTGAACAGTAGAGAGAATTTCGGGGTATCTTGTAATTAAAAAATCAATGGGGAATGATTGTATGTGTCGGATTTCGGGTTCCGGCAGACCCTTGAGGTTCGAACACTGGGGTGCGCGCGGAGATTTCGCCTCCTACCTACCTGCACCCCTCCGCCATGCTAAGATCTAGGCTATGGGAAGAATGACACAAGGGACACAGGGTTTATACTGGTTCGGGCCACCATTGTGGTGTAATACCCTACTCCAGTGTGTGGTGTGGTGGATTGCCTCTTGGGCTGATGATGATGAACAATACAAGGAAGAACAGCCTCGCGAGGGTCTGTTCTTGGTTGGGGGGACGCACTGCTAGGAGGAGTTCAGTCACCCTTCTATCTCTCTCTCTAATTTCGATCTTCTCTTCTTCGTCCTTAGCCTCTGCCTCTCCTCTGCCTACCCTGTGGGTGGCTGGTCCTATTTATAGAGGCCCTGGTCCTCTTCCCAAATATCGAGCGGGAAGGGAGCCAACAATGGCGGGCTAATTTGAAGGGGGACAGCTAGTACCAGCTATCCTGACAAAAGTAGTCTTCGCCTGCACAAAGCTCTGGTGGTGACGCCGTCTTGGGCTCCACAATGACCTCCGTCTTGCAGTCCTCTTGGTCTTGGTCTTGTTGCACTGAAATGGCAACCTTTGCCTGATGCCTCGGTACTCCGCGGCTGCGCTTGCTCCCTTTGCACCAAAGAGGAAAGGAGCACACTGCGCGGGCTGGCGCCCGCCTGGCGCCTTTGGTCGTCATGGCTTGCGTCACGGGCACCTCGTGAGGTACCCCGCCTTGATCTCTCCGCCTCCTCGCAAGCCAGCCTGGTAAGGCCGTGCCTGAGGAAGCTCCGTGTCGTCCGCCCCGCGAGGCTTGGCCCCTCACGAGGATCTTGAGTCTGTGTTGATGAGGATGGGCCGTGCTAGGCCCCCCTTTGAGCCACGCCACTGGCCGCAGGCAGGAAAGTCTGGGGACCCCCGTTCCCAGAACGCCGACAGTAGCCCCCGGGCCCGAGGCGCGCCCGGACTTGGCCGTGCAGGGAGGCGAAAGGGTAAGCGCGAAGCGCCGCGGGCCCTAACAGCCTGCGGCCTTGGATGCCGCGTGGCAGTTGATTGGACGTGGGCGTCTCCACTTCCCCATGGCGCCTCGGCAACTGCACGGATTGGACAAGTCCCTGCATGCAAAGCGGGTCATGATTACCTGCGATAGTGGGGGCCGACGGTTGGCCCTCGCCGGCTATAAGTACGGATTGGCGCGCGCCCTTCCAGTTCATTCCCCCTTGCTTCTCCTTCTTCTTCATGGCCCCGTCGAGGAGGTTCTCGGCCGCAGAGAAGGGGAAGGCTCGCCGGGTAGAGCCGGCCTCTCCCCCGCCCAAGCACGGCCGAGGGCGCCCTCGCAAACATCCTGTGGCCACCACGGCAGCTCCCCGCGGTCGCGGAGACGATTTCCAGCATGGTGACGGGCGGACTGCTGCGGCCGGGGGGCGCGCTTCGGTCGTGCGTCCCCCTAGGCCGCGCTTTCGCGCTGCAGAGGCGCTGCCGGAGTTCGTTGTGTGGTCGGCGGAGCCGACTAGCACCCGGCTTCCACTTCCTCGCTTCCTCCTCGGCGAGCTCCCGGCCGGCGCCCCGAGTGGCCTCTGGCTCCAGGCTGACGGCTGCTGCAGCCGGGCCTCATGGGCTTCACTCGAGGTCTCCGCAGCCGGGAGCCTGGCCTTGGCCCGCGGTTGGCAGACGTTTTCCCGCGCGCGCGGCCTGAGCCGTCGGTGCACCCTGTACTTCAAGTTTGACGGTGATGCCACCCTCTACGTGAGGGTGTTTGGGGAAGATGGTCGTCGCGCGGGGTGCTGCCCTGAGGACGACGACCGCGGCCGGGAACCCAGCTCCGACGATGATGGAGAGGACAGCGCTCGCGTGACTGGCGGCGCTCAGGGTTCCCCAAGCTTCTTCGGTTCTTCTTCAAGCGGCGACTCTTCTAGCGGTGGCCGCGGTCAGCCTCCACGCCGTCGTATCTGCTTGGGAGGTGGTAGCGTGTTTGCCCGCCGTCGCGCCTCGGTGAAGCGCGAGAGGGAGTCTGCCTGAGTCCCGGATGCGGCTCGAGTCCTTCCTGCAGGCCGGTGTGAGGCGAGCGGCACCTGATTTGTTCTTTCTTTTCCTTTTTCCTGCACAAAAAGACAGTAGTGTGGAGCCCCGCGGGGGCGTGTTTGGGTTATTGCTGTTAATCATCATTTTGCTTCCGTTATCGTGCCTTCCGGCTACGTGCCCGCGCGTGGGTAGTTCCCGGCCCCAGCCGTGGGGGCGACCGACCCAGGCCCTGTGTTCGTGTCGCGGTCCTCGTGGGGCACGGACTGGAGGGGTGCTCCTGTAATGGACCCAGGTCGCGAAACCTTTGAACGACTGGGACAGGAACACTCGCGAGGGCGCTCGGCTGCCCCCCCTCGCGAGGCCTTGCATAAGAGAAATCGAGGCAGGAGAGTGAAAAGTCGAAGAACCACAAGCCAAAAACGGCAACAGCTTCAATAAAACTTCGAATGAGCATGAACAAGCCAACTGCGGAAAGCAAATGAAAAAGCCGCGTCCGGCACCTAATCTAGTCTTCGACGTCTTCTCACCAGTGCAGAGATAAGTGCTGCCACCTGGCGTGGGAGGGAGCCCCAGGGCCTGAGGCCGGCGCTCCTGAGACTCCGGGGTGTGTACAGCCCCAACTCATTATTACGTGAGAGTGTCACGGGCGGCGAGCTTCACAGGCATTGGCCTTCTTCACAGGCTCCGGGCCTTTTCCAAAACGCGACAGCTTCACAGGCATTCGCTTTCTTCACAGGCTCCGGGCCTTTTCCAAAACGCGACAGCTTCACAGGCGTTCGCCTTCTTCATAGGCTCCGGGCCTTTTCCAAAACGCGACAACTTCACAAGCATTCGCCTTCTTCACAGGCTCCGGGCCTTTTCCAAAACGCGACAGCTTCACAGGCATTCTCCTTCTTCACAGGCTCCGGGCCTTTTCCAAAACGCGACAGCTTCACAGGCATTCGCCTTCTTCACAGGCTCCGGGCCTTTTCCAAAACGCGACAGCTTCACAGGCATTCGCCTCCTTCACAGGCTCCGGGCCTTTTCCAAAACGCGACAGCTTGCACAGTATGTTTTGAAAAGGTTATTGGTGAACTATGAACCATTGTCCGTGATGATGCGGTTCAGCACCCGAACCGGCTCACGATGCCCCTGATGAACTTGACTGCGGAACCTGCGGGGATGGTGCGGATGGCCTCTACTTCAGCCCACTTGGTGAACTTGTCCACGGCGACGTAGAGGTAGCGGTAGCCCCCCGGCGCCCGAGGAAACGGCCCCAGGATGTCCAGCCCCCAAACTGCGAATGGCCATGAAAGGGGTATAGTCTGCAGGCCTCCTACCGGCTGATGGATCTGCTTGGCGTGGAACTGGCAGGCCTCACAAGCTTTCACTAGTTCGACGGTGTCATTGAGTGCGGTGGGCCAATAAAACCCACTGCGGAACGCCTTGCCGATGAGGGTCCGTGATGATGAATGATGTCCATAGTCTCCGCCGTGTATATCTTCCAGCAGTTCATTTCCTTGTTCCCTGGAGATGCAGCGTAGGGATACACCGTTTGGTCGCTTCCGGTAGAGCTCTCCATCCTTGATGCAGTATGTCGTGGCCTGCCGTTCCACACGCTCCGCTTCCTCCTCCTTCTCCGGCAGGGTCCCTTGTGTTAAGTAACTACGGAGCTCCGTGATCCAGCACCCTTCCTGAGGTTCCATCGTCAGGAGCAGGCGTGCTCCTGAGGCCGGGCCACAGGCCGGGGCTCCTGAGGCAGGTGGCTGGGGGAGCTCCTCCCGAGGCTGAGCCGTGTTTGACAATGACGGCAGGGCTGAGGGCTTGAAGAGCCGCTCCTCGAAAACGCCAGGCTCCTGAGGTAACCGCCTGGACGCCCGTTTGGCGATGTTGTCGGCCTCCTGATTGGTGCCTCGGGGCACAAGCTGCAAGTCCAACCCCCAGAAGTGCTTCTCCATCCTGTGGACCTCCGCAAGGTAGGCTTCCATGTGCTCATCTTTCGGCTCGTACACCTTGTTGGAGAAATTGACAAGGAGCTGCGAATCGCCCTTGATGGTGAGGCGTTTCACCCCCAGGGCAGTTGCGGCCTTCAAGCCTGCTATTAAACCTTCATACTCCGCTATGTTGTTGGAGACCTTTTCACCTTGCTAGAAACAGAGCTGCACAGCGTAGTAGAGCTTGTCCTGAGTGGGCGATATAAGCACCGCCCCAGCCCCAGCGCCATGCCTGGAGAACGCCCCATCGAAGTACATGACCCAGCCTTCTGGCGCCTCGCTTCCCGGGGAGAGGGACCGATCCTCATCGGCCTTGAGGCCTGGTGCCTCCGTCCATTCCGCCACAAAATCCGCCAATGTTGCTCCCTTGATGACTCTGGTCGTGCTGAATTCGAGCTGAAATGCTTGCAGTTCTATGTTCCACTCAGCAACCCTTCCAGCTGAGTTAGGGCTCCTGAGCACTCTCTCCAGGGGGTATGACGAGACGACCTTGATGGGGTGGCCCTGAAAATAGTGCCGCAGCTTGCGCGAGGCCACCAATAGCGTGAGGAGGAGTTTCTGAGGCATGGGGTACCGTGCCCTTGCGTCCCGCAACACCGTGCTGACGAAGTACACTAGGTGCTCAACGAGATTGGGAGCGCCAGTGCTGGTGGCTCCCTTGGGAGACCATGGCGCCTGATGAGGCGATGAGGCCTCCTGAGGCTGGCCATCTGGGAGAGGGGCCTCTTCCGCCTCCGGTGCACTCCTCTGCGGCGGTTGATCCTCCTCAGCCGCGGTGGCGGTTTCTGCGGGCCTTCCTTGTTCCTGTTTTGCCTTGTCCCAGGCTGCTGCTGTGGTTTTGATTCGACGCTCCTCTCTAACTGCCACCAGGGCTGCGCTGGCGGAGTAGGGAGTGGCGGCGAAGTAAAGCACCAGGGGCTCTTGAGGGCGCAGAGCCACCATGACCGGTGGGCTGGTCAGGTATCTCTTGAGATCCTGGAACACTTTGTCGGCCTCTTCAGTCCACTCAAAGGGCCCCTTTTTCTTCATTAGCTAGAAGAAAGGCAGCACTCGCTCCCCCAACTTGGAGATGAAGCGCCCTAGCGCGGTCACGCGCCCAGTGAGCTTCTGCATTTCTCTGAGGGTCTTTGGCGGGCTCATGTCCTCGACCGCCTTGACCTTTTCTGGGTTAGCCTCGATGCCTCGGTGGGACACGAGGAAACCCAAGAGCTTGCCTGAGGGGACTCCGAACACACACTTCTCTGGGTTGAGCCGTAGGTTCACTGCGTTGAGGCTCGCGAAGGTTTCCTTCAGGTCTTGTATCAGGGTCCTGGCCTCCCGAGACTTTACCACAATGTCATCGGCGTAAGCCTCAACATTCTTCCCGAGCTGCGGGCCCAAGGTGATGTGCATCAGCCGCTGAAAGGTCGCCCCTGCGTTAAGCAACCCGAATGGCATGCATGTGTAGCAGTACACCCCACACGGGGTTAGGAAGGCTATCTTTTCGACGTCTTCTACCGCCATCTTGATCTGGTGATACCCAGAGAAGGCATCCAAGAAGCATAGCAGGTCGCATTCCGCGGTGGAATCGACGATCTGGTCGATGCGGGGGAGCGGGAACGGATCTTGCGGGCATGCCTTGTTGAGGTTGGTGAAGTCGACACACATGCGCTCCTTCCCTCCCTTCTTTGGCACAACGACAGGGTTGGCCAACCAATCCGGGTATCGGACCTCGCGAATGACCCCAGCGGCTTCTAATTTGCGGGTCTCTTGGACGATGAAGGCCTGCTTTTCTATGGACTGCCGCCTTGCCTTCTGCTTCACAGGGCGCACATTGGGGCACACGTTGAGGTGATGCTCGATTACACTCCTAGGGATCCCCGCCAACTGGTCAGGCTCCCAAGCGAATACCTTCTTGTTCGCGCGCAGGAACCCGACCAGGGCCTCCTCCTGCTCGGGTTTGAGGTAGGCGCCTATGGTGAAAGTGGCATTGGTGGACCCATCCTCATCGACGGGTATCTGCTTGGTTTCTGCCTTGTCTTGGATGAACAACTGTTTCTTCTTGGCGGGTGCAGCCCCCTTGGGCTCGGGAGTCTCCGAGTCGGCGGACTGTGCCGACGCCGCCGTCTTGAAGGCGAGCTTGAGCACCCGCAGCGCGTCTCCGGTGTCCAGTGCACGGTGAGGACACCGCTGCTTCCGGGCATCTTCATGAGGTTGTATGCCGGGTGCGTCGCGGCCATGAACTGGGCCAGCACTGGGTAGCCGAGGATGGCGTTGTAGGGAAGGCCGATGGGGGCGATGTCGAAGTCGACCAGCTCCGTGCGGAAGTTGTGGTAGGTGCCGAAGGTTACCGGGAGCCGGATCTGTCCCAAGGAGCTGGATGATCCGCCCCAACGCCTGAGAAGGGCCGGCTAGGTTGCAGCCGTTCCAGGGGTATGCAGAGGAGGTTGAAGGCCTCGACCGAGAGTACGCTGAGGCCCGCACCGCCATCGATGAGAGTTCTGGTGACGGCCACCTGGCAGATGGTGGGGGTGCACAGCATGGGGAGCGCACCCGAGCAGGCCGAGTTGGAGGGGTGGTCCTCCGAGCTGAAGGTCAGGCCGGCCTTGGGCGCCGCCCGGTCTGGGAGAGCCCCCTGCCGCGTGGGAGCGGCGCTGACCCGGCGGATGAACGGCTTGACGTGGTGACTTGTAGGCGGCGCCTGCGAGCCACCCAGGAGGGTTGCGACGACCGGGGGTGTTGGTGTAGCGTGATGGGCGGGGAAGAGGCCACGGGGCTCTTCCCAAGATGCCACGGAGGCTGCCGGCAGGTGGAGCAGCCACGTGCGCGGAGCGCCGGTGAGGGCCATGGGGAGCCAGTTGGCCATGACCCTATCGTCACCTCCATCTTCGAGGTTAGCCTCCTCGTATGCCAGCAAGAAGGCCAGCGGATCAGTCGCGCCGCCGTAGCGCGGCGGCGTCGTTGGCTTGAACTGGTTCGGCCACCGTACCCGTTGCTGGGCTGTGGCCAGGGCTCGGAGCCCCCTGGCCCCCGTGCTGGCGCCGGCGGCCAGAGCGAGCGACGCGCTACTCATCGCGAGGCAGGTCGTGGCGGTGGCGGAAGGGAAAACTCTGGTGCACCCCTACCTGGCGCGCCAAATGTCAGATTTCGGGTTCCGGCAGACCCTTGAGGTTCGAACACTGGGGTGCGCGCGGAGATTTCGCCTCCTACCTACCTACACCCCTCCACCACGCTAAGATCTAGGCTATGGGAAGAACGACACAAGGGACACAGGGTTTATACTGGTTCGGGCCACCATTGTGGTGTAATACCCTACTCCAGTGTGTGGTGTGGTGGATTGCCTCTTGGGCTGATGATGATGAACAATACAAGGAAGAACAGCCTCGCGAGGGTCTGTTCTTGGCTGGGGGGACGAACTGCTAGGAGGAGTTCAGTCACCCTTCTCTCTCTCTCTCTAATTTCGATCTTCTCTTCTTCGTCCTTAGCCTCTGCCTCTCCTCTGCCTACCCTGTGGGTGGCTGGTCCTATTTATAGAGGCCCTGGTCCTCTTCCCAAATATCGAGCGGGAAGGGAGTCAACAATGGCGGGATAATTTGAAGGGGGACAGCTACTACCAGCTATCCTGACAAAAGTAGTCTTCGCCTGCACAAAGCTCTGGTGGTGACGCCGTCTTGGGCTCCACAATGACCTCCGTCTTGCAGTCCTCCTGGTCTTGGTCTTGTTGCACCGAAATGGCAACCTTTGCCTGATGCCTCGGTACTCCGCGGCTACGCTTGCTCCCTTTGCACCAAAGAGGAAAGGAGGACACTGTGCGGGCTGGCGCCCGCCTGGCGCCTTTGGTCGTCATGGCTTGCATCACGGGCACCTCGTGAGGTACCCCGCCTTGATCTCTCCGTCTCCTCGCGAGCCAGCCTGGTAAGGCCGTGCCTGAGGAAGCTCTGTGTCGTCCGCCCCACGAGGCTTGGCCCCTCGCGAGGGTCTTGAGTCTGTGTTGATGAGGATGGGCCGTGCTGGGCCCCCCTTTGAGCCACGCCACTGGCCGCAGGCAGGCAAGTCTGGGGACCCCCGTTCCCAGAACGCCGACAGTATGAATGACAAGTGTATGCCGTTATCCATATGGGTATACTGGTAATATGAAATTGAAAAAGGCAGAGGGTACAAGGGTCTCGAGAAGCATCGAAGAGTATCTTCAAAATCTTCTGGGCAGCAGGTGATCAGCTGTAGTAAGGGGCTCTCCGGCAGGAAGTGGTTACGAGATCCTAGAGTTAGAATTAGTAAAATCATTTAACCCGAACAGAAGAGAGTTCAGAGCCCCTGAGTATAGATGAGGAATAAAAGATCCTAATACCACCCAATGGCGACGTGGGCCCATGGGCCGCACAGCCATGTTAGTAAAACAGTTTTCATCGACTAGAGTCAACTTCGGCCAAGGAGTGTGGAAGGGGGATTCCTACAGGCAGTTGGCTCTGATACCAACTTGTGACGCCCCCGATTTGACCATACACTAATCATGCATGTAAATGTGTACGATCAAGATCAGGGACTCACGGGAAGATATCACAACACAACTCTAGACACAAATTAAAATAATGCAAGATTTATATTACAAGCCAGGGGCCTCGAGGGCTCGAATACACAAGAGTCGGCGAAACAAATAATATCTGAGTACAGACATAGTTAAACAAAGTTTGCCTTAAGAAGGCTAGCACAAACTGGAATACAGATCAAAACAGACGCAGGCCTCTTGCCTGGGATCCTCCTAAACTACTCCTGGTCGTCGGCAGCGGCCTGCAGGTAGTAGTAGGCACCTCAAGTGTAGCAGGAGTCGTCGTCGACGGTGGCGTCTGGCTCCTGGGCTCCAACATCTGATCGTAACAACCAGGTATAGAAAGGGGGAAAAGGGAGGAGCAAAGCAACCGTGAGTACTCATCCAAAGTACTCGCAAGCAAGGAGCTACACTACATATGAATTGGTATCAATGAAAGGGGGTAGTATATGTGGACTGAACTGCAGAATGCCAGAATAATAGGGGGATAGCTAGTCCTATCAAAGACTATGCTTCTGGTAGCCTCCATCTTGAAGAAGTAGAAGAGACTAGATGGTAAGTTAACCAAGTATCATCGCATAGCATAATCCTACCCAACGATCCTCTCCTCGTCGCCCTGTTAGAGAGAGATCGCCAGGTTGTATCTGGCACTTGGAAGGGTGTGTTTTATTAAGTATTCAGTTCTAGTTGTCATAAGGTCAAGGTACAACTCAGGGTCATCCTTTTACCGAGGAACACAGCTATTCGAATAGATAAACTTCCTTGCAGGGGTGCACCACATTTACCAACATGCTCGATCCCGTTTGGCCGGACACACTTTCCTGGGTCATGCCCGGCCTCGGAAGATCAACACATCGTATCCCCACCTAGGCACAACAGAGAGGTCAGCACGCCGGTCTAAATCCTAAGCGCGCAGGGGTCTGGGCCCATCGCCCATTGCACACCTGCATGTTGCGTACGCGGCCGGTGAGCAGACCTAGCAACCTCCATTACAAAGGAAGTTGCGTTACGCGGTCCAACCCAGCGCACGCCGCTCAGTCGTTGACGTCACGAAGGCTTCGGCTGATACCACGACGTCGAGTGCCCATAACTGTTCCCGCCTAGTTGGTTAGTGCGTATAGGCCAGTGGCCAGACTCAGATCAAATACCAAGATCTCGTTAAGCATGTTGTCTTGAAGTAACCGCGAACGCCGACCAGGGCAAGGCCCACCTCTCTCCTGGGTGGTCTCAACCTGCCCTGTCGCTCCGCCACAAAGATCCACCCAGAGGGCCGTCGGGACAAAGGTCCTTTCAGCCCCCAATCCGTGAATCACTCGTGGGTACTCTACGAGCCGACCCAACTTTAGTCACCACATGTATCATGTATAAAGTATATAGTATATACCCGTGATCACCTCCCGAGTGATCACGACCCGATAGTATAGCATGGAAGACGGACAAGAATGTAGGGCGACTGATGAAATACTAGCATCCTGTACTAAGCATTTAGGATTGCTGGTAAGGTATCAACAATTGTAGCAACAATGACAGGCTATGCAACAGAATAGGATTAACCGAAAGCAGTAACATGCTACACTACTCTAATGCAAGCAGTAGAGAGAAGAATAGGCGATATCTGGTGATCAAGGGGGGGGGCTTGTCTAGAAGCTCTGCTGAAAAGGAAGAAGTGTCGTCGTCAACATAGTCGATCACAGGGGCAGCATCGATCTCGGGGTCTATCGGAGAGAAGAGGGGGAAGAAACAATGAATATAAAGCAAACAGAGAATCATAAAGTATAACATGGTAATACGCGGTGTTAGGGGTGAACTAACACAGTGCTACGCGATACAGGCGAAGGGGGAAAACGTCTGGGTGGGTTTTCCCGGTGATAGGCATTTTCTGGACAAACGAAAGAGAGGGGACGGTTCCATGGTCAACATGCTAGGAGCAAGTGACAGATGAACGAACCGTGTATTCAGATTCGTTGGAATTTTCTGAGCAACTTTCATATATAAATTATTTTCATCTGAGCTACGGTTAATTTTCTATTAATTTTCAAAGTTTATTGTAAATTATGAATTTCTTTTATCTATTTACTTTAATATTAAATAAAAGAAATACATTTTGTGCCCACCAGGATCTAGCCCTAGTGGATGACAAGTGGGGCCAGGGATCAGATGTTGACCGATCAAAGGTTGACTGGTCAATGTGTGAACAGTGTAAGTGGGTCCCATGTGTCATTGGCTTTAGTTCAATAAAATGATAATTAAACAGGTCATCCCACATGTCATTTGCTTAGACTACGTTAGCACTAATTTTAATCCTAAGCTAAACTAGTCCTAATTAACACAAGGATTGGCCACACATTGTTGTGGCCAAGCCAGCCACACACACACGGCACACACAGCACGCAACACACACACGGCCGCTCGGCCATGGCCAGCTGTAGCAGCGGCGCGCGGCTGCAGCGGCGGGCAGTGGCGCCGACGAGCAGCGCGGACAAGCAGTGGCAGCACACGGTGGCTGCAGCAGTTAAGAGCAGCAGGAACGGCAACAGCGCAGGCAAGCAGCGGCACGACCAGCATAGGTAAGAGCAGCAGCATGCGGGAGCGGGCGTGGGTGGCTGCAGGCGTGCAAGCGCGGACAGGGGCAGTAGCAACAGCAGGTGCGGCGTGGGCTCGGTGGTGCACAGTGTGACGGTGCAGGGGCGCGAACAGGGCGAAGGCGAGCACGGGCAAGAGCAGACAGGGACGCGCGGGGCGCATTGCCGGCACGGTGGGGCGCAAGCAGACGTGGCGGGGCATGCACGAGGCGAGAAGAGGGTGCGGGCGGGCAGGCAACAGTGTAGCAGGTAGCAGACAAGCAGGACACCATCATCCGCTGTACATCGCGGGCACACACAGGAGCAAAGCCTCTGTCTATGGCGGCCTCGGGTGAGCACGGGTCTACGGCTGCTAAGTGGGCTCGGGGAGGGCTCGGAATCGTAGATGAACGCTGGCGGTGGTCCGAGGTAAACGAAGCTCGATCCCGATGATGTAGGGGGTCCCGGCTTGAGCTCGTAGTCGAGGAGGACGTAGCAGTCGCCAGAAGAGCTTCTGGACACCTCGGCGGGGCGCTAGGACGACGGAGAGCGTGTGGGCACGAAGGCTACGGAGATGGCGGCCTGGGTCGTTGCGGGGGAGAAAGAGGCGGCGCGAGGAGGAGAAGTGAGGGGCTAGGGTTTCTCGACGGGGTAGGGCACGAACTTATCCATCCCCACGACCGCAGGATGAACGACAGCAACGGCATCGGTGGCCATGGCGGGGTGGATGGCTGCCACGCCATTCCCCCCGTCTACTGTAGATGAGGAAGAAGCAGACAAGAGGTGGGCTGGGTTTCCTAATGGGCTTAAGTGCACAGGAGATTTTTCTCTTTTCTTTTATGTTTAACATCTGACTCAGTTTTGCATTCATTTGAAATAGCAAACGGTTTTTGTTTGAGTTGAAACTTGGCACATAAATCTATCACAATAACTTGGGATAACACAAAAAGTATAAAGGTCTAAATGAATTCATTTAAATTCTGTTTACATTTAAATGGGGCTAAAATGGTGTTGTTTGGTCTTGTTTTAATATTTTAAGGAAATTTAAATATTTCAAAAGATGTTGGTTTCTATATGAAAACTACTTAGTTAATTTTTGCAACTCATCGAACATTTTTGGTTTACTGGTCGAAGAAATTATAATTTAACTTGCAACATAATTTGAATTTTGACTTTGATTTTTATTAAGTGGAAAATTTGCATAGTAATCATGATGACATGGCCACCATTAGGGGGAGATTAGTGTAAATGATTCTCTGGGTGTTACACTTGTGATGTAGGTGATGAAATTCCTCCCCGGGCCATAAGAAGAATGGGTGTTGGTCATATCCTACTCACTGAGGAACCCCTTGTGGCCAAAGGAGGACAATGTTCCACTCAAGTGGAACCGTCACCAACCCAAGACCCACACTCTTCTGAAGAACAAAGTGAAGGCCCTCAACCAAATGAACATGATCAAGGGCAAGATCAACCTCAAGATGGTGGTGATCCACCAAGTGATGCTCAAGGTCAAGTTCCTACCACCGAGCAAGTTCAAGATCAAGGGCCAGCTCAAGACGACGCTCAAAATGATCAAGTTACCGCTCCTCAACTCTCTCTTGAGGAGGAATTGGAGCATCGTGCCGCCAAGATTGCGTCCAAGCTCACTACCAAAGATAATCTCATGAAGAATGTGCTTGGAAGCTTAAGAAAGGAAGTAAGCACTCGTAGACAATTAGCAAACTATTGTGAGCATCACACATTTGTTTCTTGTGTTGAACCCCAAAAGGTCTATGAGGCACTTGAGGATCCGGATTGGCTTAATGCCATGCATGAAGAACTCAACAACTTTGAGCACAACAAGGTGTGTAGATTGGTGCCAAGGCCAAAGGAGAACCATAATGTTATTGGAACCAAGTGGATATTCAAGAACAAGAAAGATGCTCACGGGGTTATCGTTCGCAACAAGGCTTGTTTGGTGGCACAAGGCTACTCCCAAGTCGAGGATATCGACTACGGTGAAACCTTTGCTCCCATTGCCCACCTTGAATCTATTCGTTTGTTGATTGCTTATGCTTCTCATCATAACTTCAAGTTGCAACAAATGGATGTGAAGAGTGCTTTTCTTAATGGTCCTATTAATGAGTTGGTGTATTTCAAACAACCCCCGGGGTTTGAGGATCCCGAGTTCACCAATCATGTGTACCAACTCGATAAGGCACTCTATGGCCTTAAACAAGCCCCACGTGCGGGGTATGACCACCTTACCGAGTTGTTGCAAGATCGTGGGATTGAAATTGGGAAAATCGACCCCACTCTTTTTACTAAGAATGTCAAAGGGGAGTTGTTTGTATGCCAACTATAGGTTGATGATATTATCTTTGGTTCTCCTAACAAATCTTTCAATGAGTTTGCTGCTCTCATGACCTTGAAGTTCAAGATGTCCATGATGGGAGAGTTGAAGTTCTTTCTCAGGCTCGAAATCAAACAAAGAAAAGAAGAAACCTTCATCAACCAAGCCAAATACACTCAAGACATGCTCAAGAGATTCAAGCTAAGTGATGTCAAGCCGGCCTCTACTCCAATGCCCGTCAAATGCCAACTTGACATAGATCCCAATGGTAAAGCGGTGGATCAAAAGGTATATCGTTCTATGATTGGCTCCTTGCTTTACCTTTGTGCATCTAGACCAGATATCATGTTGAGTGTGGGAATTTGTGCACGGTCTCAAGCCTCACCTAAGGAAAGCCACTATGTAGTGGTCAAGCGAATCTTTCGATATTTGGCTCATACCCCAAACTTTGGCTTATGGTACCCTAGAGGAGCAAACTTCAATCTCATGGGGTTTTCGGATTCGGATTGGGTGGGAGACAAAGTGGATAGAAGTCAACTTCCGGAGGGTGCCAATTCCTTGGTTGCTCTTTGGTGAATTGGTCTTCTAAGAAGCAAAGTTGTGTGTCTCTCTCCTCCACCGAGGCTGAGTATGTGGCCGTCGGTAGTTGTTGTGCTCAACTTCTATGGATGAGGCAAACTTTAAAGGATTACGGTGTCATTTGTGACAAAGTGCCTCTTTGGTGTGACAATGGAAGTGCCATCAAGATTTCTCTCAACCCGGTGCAACACTTCAAGATGAAGCATATTGAGAGTCGGTATCACTTCATCCGGGATCACATTAGGTGAGGGAAGATTGAGGTCAACTATGTCAACACTCATGATAACCTTGCAGATATTTTCACGAAGCCTTTGGATGAAGCAAGATTTCGCGAGTTAAGACATGAGCTAAATATCATTGATTTGAGCAATGTGGCTTGAACCTTTGCACACCCACCACACTCATCTCGATGTCTTGTTTAGGTGTAGGCATGGACATAGGGGGGTGTTGTTCTCTCAATGAACTCTCCCTCCCCCCATTATGCATAAATTGATCAACTCTTTCACATTAGCCATTGTTGATGATACTTGTGCTTCAAAGATGAGTTTTGGTCATGGGCCCAAGGATAATTCTTCATGGTTCCATACCAATGGACTCAAACATAGGTGGCTCCGGCCACCGCCCTCTCCTCTTGAAGAGGTTTTGGTTCGTTGTTTGGTCCTCGTTGTCTCGTTGCTTTCTTTTGGACCTTGTGTCGTGGTTTAGTTGTTTCCTTGTGTGCTCTTTTTGTGTGCCATTTTGCTTGAGGTTGGTATTGCAAAGGCCTTCTTGTTTCTTTTTGTTGAAATGTGCACTTTCTTGGGTTTACGGTACTACCGTGGCAAGCCATGGTAGTACCGCTGGAGGTGGGTGGTTGTTGTGCTTGCACAGCTACGCCCACGGTGCTGTACTACCGCATCCATCGCGGTGGTAACTTTTTGCTGCCGCTGGAAGAGCAGTACTACCGCCCAGTGTGCGGTACTTCCGCCCGGGCGGTACTACCGCAATGATCTGCGATACTACCGCGCTGTCGAGGCCGCGTGGGGGTTAAGAGCAGGCAAGGGGAGTTCCAACTCCCCCATACCCATTCATCTCTTTCCCTCACCTCGGCTCTCTCTCTCTCCTGCTCAAGAACGGCACCGGAGGACCTCGTCGGATCTCCGTCTCCGGCCACTCTCTTCTCAGTTCAACCGGTGGGATCGATCCCCACCTCGCCCTCTTGCCATGGACCTCGGTATCTCCCCTTTTCCCTATCTCTTTGTCTCATTTTTGTGCTTCTAGGTTTTGGGAGATGCATGTGTAGGTCTTGTGATTTTTGGCTAAATCTTTGCAAGAGGAGATTGTTGCAGAGTGCTTGTGTAGTACATATGCTATTTAGTGTGATACAACTACGTAGTATTGATCAACGGTAGTACCGATCCATCCTCACGGATTTTCTTAGATGTGTTCTTGCTAGATCCTCCCCGTGCGGAACTATTGCTCCCCTGGAGCGGTACTACCGCCCGTTGCGGGCCCCGTACGGTACCGCTCCCCTGGAGCGGTACTACCGCCCGGTGCACGGACGTAAAAAATTACTTCCGCCCTGAGTGCGGTACTACTGCACCAACCCGGCGCTGTACTACCGCGGTCAGAGCAAAAGTAATTTTTTTACTTTCGCATCCTATCATAGTACTACTGCTTGACTTAATATTGTGTTGTTTTGTCCCACCTAATCTCATTTCTATTTGTTTCCTTCGGTTTTGGCTTTGGTCTTTGCAATAATTCTTCTCGCTTCTCTTGTGTGTCTGCATTGTATGTCATAGGTGGTGGCTCTGGTTCCGGTCCTAGGCGCTCGAACCCCAGTCGTGACATGAGCTCCAAGCGCCTTTGCAACCATGAAGCTCCTAAGGGGTCCAATGCCCCGCAATGAAACGTCAAGACCTCAGCCACTAAGATCAAGGAGCCAGCTGTCAGCTTGGATGAGATGCCTCAAGCAGAGTTTCTGATTCAAAGGAAGCTCAACCCCTACGTCAAGCCTCGGAACTCTCAAGGGGCAATGACTTGTTTTGGACCAAGCAACAAAATCTCATCTTCCTAGATGTGATCACGGCCAAGCAGAACATCTATGTACCCATTCAGTGGATTGACATGCACCATCTGAGGAAGAACTAAGCATATTTTGGTGAGCCTATGGATTTGGCGGAGCAGTTTGGTATTGAGGAGATCATCACTTTCCACCTTGACTTTGACCCGTAGATTGTGGCTCGGTTTCTTTGCCTCTGTCCACTTCCACATGGATGAGAAGCGGAGCATGACTTGGATGACCAATGGGAAGAGGATGACTGCCGAGTGGAAGGAGTTCATGGAGCTGTTGCACGTTCGTGATGAGGGGCTTGATGTGCCCATTGGTATCCGCCCACATGCCAACCCAGAGTCTGCTTCCAAGAACAAGCTTCAACCCTACCTTGTTCAGAAGACTTTACCCAATGGCAAAGAAGTCTTATGTGCTGAACCCGTTCCTCGACATCATGCACCGGATCTTCCGCAACACTCTTTTTACTCGCATAGGCAACAAGGACAAGGTGCATTCGTATCTTGTGGACATGATGCTTACTTGTGAAGCCCGTCTTCAACAACCTGGACCACTTGATGTCTCTCATATCATGTGGTGTGAGCTTCAGTTTGCTGTGTTCCATCGTAAGGTGCCCATCTATGGACCTTATTTGTTCCTCTTGATATCGAAGACTTGGGAGAAGCTCTTTCTGGGTGAAGAGTTTCTTGATCCCAACTGGATTCGACATGAGCCCATTAAGCTGCGCCAGAAGAACAAGTGGGTTAACACCACTACCCGGGCTGAGGCCGAGGCTGCTCCCATGGATGTTGATGATGATGATGAGCTTGAGGAGGAGGAGGCGGAGGACAGTTCTGAGGGGTACGCACCTCCCTCTGTTGAGCCATCTTGGGCTAAGAAGCTCAAGGCCAAGGTGAAGACTCCATTCTGTATGCGGGCCAAGGGGCAGTATCAGACTCACATTGCTCAGAAGGAGAGTCGGCAGCATGACAAGTGGATCTTGAGGAAGCTTGGCGAGCACGTCTCGAGCAGGTCGGAGAAGAACATCACTCCTGAGGCTGCCTGGATGGCGAAGCAAGGCTACCAGTGGGCTGAGTCAGATGAGGAGTCCATCCTGCTGCTGAGACAGATGAGGAGATTGATGGGTGATCACTTTAGTGGGAGCTAGCACATGTGTCTTAGGTTTCCTCTCTACCTTTTTGGTGTCTCGATGCCAAATGGGAGAGAGTGTAGGATTTGCGAGTTCAGTTCTTTGTTGTGTCTCTTTGCTTTCGCTTCGTTGATCCTTCGTTGCTTTGGTTTGTGTTTGTTTGCGTGTCAGGCCAGGAGACTTATTCATCATATGGTGTGAGACCTATGCCCTC